>NW_026890102.1:0-12860 GCF_033153115.1 Saccostrea echinata
CTTTTTCATGTTTTGAATGACCTTGACCTTTGACCTTGACCTAAATTTCAAGGTCAAAGTCCCTAAAGTAGTCGAAGACGCTGTCGAAGGATTCGCATCTCTACGGTCAATGGTTTCGGAGGAGTAGCGATAACAAGGTTTTTCGCACAAGGGGCCAGAACTTTTTAATGCGTCAGGCTTAGGGGTTGAAAAGTGAAATCTGAAAATAGTTTTAAAAGGACATATGATGTATTTAATGTTATGTAATATATGTTGTAAGACAAAAGAGATATAAAAAGAGCTATATTTCTCATATTTAGAGTGACCTTGACCTTTGACCTTGAACAGATTTTGAAGGTCAGATGATGAAGAATCCAATGCAGTTGGTTTCGTGTCTCTACGATTAATCGGTTTCATTATTTTCATTATACGTAAAAGAACAAAAACTTTCAGGGGGCAATAACTCATCATTGTGCTCCAACTATCATTTCACAATGAAAGATTGAAAAGTCTTCTCAAGTAGTCGAAGACATCGGTGAAGGTTTCGTAACTCTAGGGTTTACGGTTTCAGAGGAGTAGCGATAACAAGCTTTTATTGCGAAAGGGTTCATAACTCTTTGAGGGGTCAAAGTTCATATACGCAGGGTCAACTGCAAAAATCTTTTACGGAGTACATTCTTATGAAGTATAAATCTTTTCGATAGATCTTGAAACTCAAAATCACACGGCGGAAAAATAATAAAAAATAATAATAATAAGAAACAGAAGAATATCAATAGGTCTTTCCACAGAAAGGTGGAAAGACCTAATAATAATAATAATAATAATAAACATAAGCATTTCAAGAGGTCTTTCCACAGAAAGGTGGAAAGACCTAATAATAAGAAACAGAAGAAAACCAATAGGTCTTTCCACAGAAAGGTGGAAAGACCTAATAAAACACTAGTAGACTAATTGTTCACAGAACAATTAGAGGTCTTTCCACCTTTTTAAGTGTTTCCATGTAATTTGGGCTGTAAAAAAAGAAGAAAAATGCCAAAAAAAAAAAAAAAAAAAAAAAGTTCTTCCAGCAGGGATCGAACTCATAACCCTTAGCTTGAGAGGCAGGCGCGCTAACCACTACGCCACGAATTCCAATGAAGATGTATGCAGTAAACTACCTATTTAGGAATCAAAAATTGTTGTACAATGTAGTTATCGGAATTAAATAGTTTTGAGAAACATGTTTCCATATCATTTGGCTTTCAAAAGAACAAAAGAAAGAAGAAGAAAAATACAAGAAAATAAATAAACTCAAAAATTCGTCTTTTGCTATAGATTTATAGTCGGGCTCGTTTCTCCGTAGAGTTCAAAAGGTCTTCGCGCAGCTCCAAAAAAAGATGTTTTTTTTTTTTTTTTTTTTTTTTTTTTTGGCGATTTAGGGGCCAATTTTTCTCTCTTTCCCCTTCTCTCTTCCTTTCTCTTCTTCTCTCTTCCTTTCTCTCTCTCTCTCTCTCTTTTCTTTTTGCTTCCGTGTTGATGGCATTTGTTTACATAGTTACCATGGAAGTACAATGCATGCATGACATGTGTTTTACTGTGCATATCGTAATTCTATTTTTGTGCACTGTGCATTCGAAGGTTTAATTTGAGGTGTTAAATGTTCTGATTTAGTTAAACTACTTAGAAAAGTGCCGATGAAATAAATCGGACTCGAGGCTAATGGTATGTAGGTCGTCATATAGGAAAACATGGACTGGACTCAAAGCGACCTGACTGCGGATCCTAAGATTGTTGCAGGCTCAGTAAGAAGATTCCTGAATGAAACAAGCTTCCATGTGGGTTATATTAAATGCAGCTATGATAAATAAAATGATCTACATGCATTTTAAGAAGAAAACAAGATAATTAAAGCGTGGAATAGTTTATTTCATACATTTATATTGGTTTAACACCCCCCCCCCCCTTTCATATATTCTGTATTTCTCGTATTTTGGATGACCTTGACCTTTGACCTTGACCTAATTTTCAAGGTCAAAGTTTCTAAAGTAGTCGAAGACACTGTCGAAGGTTTCGCATCTCTACGGTCAATGGTTTCGGAGGAGTAGCGATAACAAGGTTTTTCGCACAAGGGGCAAGAACTTTTTAATGCGTCAGGCTTAGGGGTTGAAAAGTGAAATCTGAAAATAGTTTTAAAAGGACATATGATGTATTTAATGTTATGTAATATATGTTGTAAGACAAAAGAGATTTTAAAAGAGCTATATTTCTCATATTTAGAGTGACCTTGACCTTTGACCTTGAACAGATTTTGAAGGTCAAATGATGAAGAATCCAATGCAGTTGGTTTCGTGTCTCTACGATTAATCGTTTAAATTTTTTTCATTATACATAAAGAACAAAAACTTTCAGGGGGCAATTACTCTTCAAAGTGCTCGATCTATCATTTCGCAATACCAAGATTGAAAA
Source organism: Saccostrea echinata (assembly GCF_033153115.1). NCBI lineage: Eukaryota > Metazoa > Mollusca > Bivalvia > Ostreida > Ostreidae > Saccostrea > Saccostrea echinata. The sequence continues at coordinate 2,428 of NW_026890102.1, forward strand.
GTATTCTTAAGTAGTCGAAGACATCGGTGAAGGTTTCGTAACTCTAGGGTTTACGGTTTCGGAGGAGTAGCGATAACAAGGATTTATTGCGAAAGGGGTTATAACTCCTCGAGGGTTCAAAGTTCATATACGCAGGGTCAACTGCAAAAATCTTTTACCAAGTACATTCTTATGGACCATGAATCTTTTCGATAAATCTTGAAACTCAAAAACACGCGGCGGAAAAATAATAATAATAATAAACAGAACAATTTCAATAGGACTTTCCACAGAAAGGTGGAAAGCCCTAATAAAATGAAAGAGACATCAAAAGCACTGACTTTTTCATGTTTTGAATGACCTTGACCTTTGACCTTGACCTAAATTTCAAGGTCAAAGTCCCTAAAGTAGTCGAAGACGCTGTCGAAGGATTCGCATCTCTACGGTCAATGGTTTCGGAGGAGTAGCGATAACAAGGTTTTTCGCACAAGGGGCCAGAACTTTTTAATGCGTCAGGCTTAGGGGTTGAAAAGTGAAATCTGAAAATAGTTTTAAAAGGACATATGATGTATTTAATGTTATGTAATATATGTTGTAAGACAAAAGAGATATAAAAAGAGCTATATTTCTCATATTTAGAGTGACCTTGACCTTTGACCTTGAACAGATTTTGAAGGTCAGATGATGAAGAATCCAATGCAGTTGGTTTCGTGTCTCTACGATTAATCGGTTTCATTATTTTCATTATACGTAAAAGAACAAAAACTTTCAGGGGGCAATAACTCATCATTGTGCTCCAACTATCATTTCACAATGAAAGATTGAAAAGTCTTCTCAAGTAGTCGAAGACATCGGTGAAGGTTTCGTAACTCTAGGGTTTACGGTTTCAGAGGAGTAGCGATAACAAGCTTTTATTGCGAAAGGGTTCATAACTCTTTGAGGGGTCAAAGTTCATATACGCAGGGTCAACTGCAAAAATCTTTTACGGAGTACATTCTTATGAAGTATAAATCTTTTCGATAGATCTTGAAACTCAAAATCACACGGCGGAAAAATAATAAAAAATAATAATAATAAGAAACAGAAGAATATCAATAGGTCTTTCCACAGAAAGGTGGAAAGACCTAATAATAATAATAATAATAATAAACATAAGCATTTCAAGAGGTCTTTCCACAGAAAGGTGGAAAGACCTAATAATAAGAAACAGAAGAAAACCAATAGGTCTTTCCACAGAAAGGTGGAAAGACCTAATAAAACACTAGTAGACTAATTGTTCACAGAACAATTAGAGGTCTTTCCACCTTTTTAAGTGTTTCCATGTAATTTGGGCTGTAAAAAAAGAAGAAAAATGCCAAAAAAAAAAAAAAAAAAAAAAAGTTCTTCCAGCAGGGATCGAACTCATAACCCTTAGCTTGAGAGGCAGGCGCGCTAACCACTACGCCACGAATTCCAATGAAGATGTATGCAGTAAACTACCTATTTAGGAATTTTAAAAAAATTGTTGTACAACATAGTTATCGGAATTGAATAGTTTTGAGAAACATGTTTCCATATCATTTGGCTTTCAAAAGAACAAAAGAAAGAAGAAGAAAAATACAAGAAAATAAATAAACTCAAAAATTCGTCTTTTGCTATAGATTTATAGTCGGGCTCGTTTCTCCGTAGAGTTCAAAAGGTCTTCGCGCAGCTCCAAAAAAAGATGTTTTTTTTTTTTTTTTTTTTTTTTTTTTTTGGCGATTTAGGGGCCAATTTTTCTCTCTTTCCCCTTCTCTCTTCCTTTCTCTTCTTCTCTCTTCCTTTCTCTCTCTCTCTCTCTCTTTTCTTTTTGCTTCCGTGTTGATGGCATTTGTTTACATAGTTACCATGGAAGTACAATGCATGCATGACATGTGTTTTACTGTGCATATCGTAATTCTATTTTTGTGCACTGTGCATTCGAAGGTTTAATTTGAGGTGTTAAATGTTCTGATTTAGTTAAACTACTTAGAAAAGTGCCGATGAAATAAATCGGACTCGAGGCTAATGGTATGTAGGTCGTCATATAGGAAAACATGGACTGGACTCAAAGCGACCTGACTGCGGATCCTAAGATTGTTGCAGGCTCAGTAAGAAGATTCCTGAATGAAACAAGCTTCCATGTGGGTTATATTAAATGCAGCTATGATAAATAAAATGATCTACATGCATTTTAAGAAGAAAACAAGATAATTAAAGCGTGGAATAGTTTATTTCATACATTTATATTGGTTTAACACCCCCCCCCCCCTTTCATATATTCTGTATTTCTCGTATTTTGGATGACCTTGACCTTTGACCTTGACCTAATTTTCAAGGTCAAAGTTTCTAAAGTAGTCGAAGACACTGTCGAAGGTTTCGCATCTCTACGGTCAATGGTTTCGGAGGAGTAGCGATAACAAGGTTTTTCGCACAAGGGGCAAGAACTTTTTAATGCGTCAGGCTTAGGGGTTGAAAAGTGAAATCTGAAAATAGTTTTAAAAGGACATATGATGTATTTAATGTTATGTAATATATGTTGTAAGACAAAAGAGATTTTAAAAGAGCTATATTTCTCATATTTAGAGTGACCTTGACCTTTGACCTTGAACAGATTTTGAAGGTCAAATGATGAAGAATCCAATGCAGTTGGTTTCGTGTCTCTACGATTAATCGTTTAAATTTTTTTCATTATACATAAAGAACAAAAACTTTCAGGGGGCAATTACTCTTCAAAGTGCTCGATCTATCATTTCGCAATACCAAGATTGAAAAGTATTCTTAAGTAGTCGAAGACATCGGTGAAGGTTTCGTAACTCTAGGGTTTACGGTTTCGGAGGAGTAGCGATAACAAGGATTTATTGCGAAAGGGGTTATAACTCCTCGAGGGTTCAAAGTTCATATACGCAGGGTCAACTGCAAAAATCTTTTACCAAGTACATTCTTATGGACCATGAATCTTTTCGATAAATCTTGAAACTCAAAAACACGCGGCGGAAAAATAATAATAATAATAAACAGAACAATTTCAATAGGACTTTCCACAGAAAGGTGGAAAGCCCTAATAAAATGAAAGAGACATCAAAAGCACTGACTTTTTCATGTTTTGAATGACCTTGACCTTTGACCTTGACCTAAATTTCAAGGTCAAAGTCCCTAAAGTAGTCGAAGACGCTGTCGAAGGATTCGCATCTCTACGGTCAATGGTTTCGGAGGAGTAGCGATAACAAGGTTTTTCGCACAAGGGGCCAGAACTTTTTAATGCGTCAGGCTTAGGGGTTGAAAAGTGAAATCTGAAAATAGTTTTAAAAGGACATATGATGTATTTAATGTTATGTAATATATGTTGTAAGACAAAAGAGATATAAAAAGAGCTATATTTCTCATATTTAGAGTGACCTTGACCTTTGACCTTGAACAGATTTTGAAGGTCAGATGATGAAGAATCCAATGCAGTTGGTTTCGTGTCTCTACGATTAATCGGTTTCATTATTTTCATTATACGTAAAAGAACAAAAACTTTCAGGGGGCAATAACTCATCATTGTGCTCCAACTATCATTTCACAATGAAAGATTGAAAAGTCTTCTCAAGTAGTCGAAGACATCGGTGAAGGTTTCGTAACTCTAGGGTTTACGGTTTCAGAGGAGTAGCGATAACAAGCTTTTATTGCGAAAGGGTTCATAACTCTTTGAGGGGTCAAAGTTCATATACGCAGGGTCAACTGCAAAAATCTTTTACGGAGTACATTCTTATGAAGTATAAATCTTTTCGATAGATCTTGAAACTCAAAATCACACGGCGGAAAAATAATAAAAAATAATAATAATAAGAAACAGAAGAATATCAATAGGTCTTTCCACAGAAAGGTGGAAAGACCTAATAATAATAATAATAATAATAAACATAAGCATTTCAAGAGGTCTTTCCACAGAAAGGTGGAAAGACCTAATAATAAGAAACAGAAGAAAACCAATAGGTCTTTCCACAGAAAGGTGGAAAGACCTAATAAAACACTAGTAGACTAATTGTTCACAGAACAATTAGAGGTCTTTCCACCTTTTTAAGTGTTTCCATGTAATTTGGGCTGTAAAAAAAGAAGAAAAATGCCAAAAAAAAAAAAAAAAAAAAAAAGTTCTTCCAGCAGGGATCGAACTCATAACCCTTAGCTTGAGAGGCAGGCGCGCTAACCACTACGCCACGAATTCCAATGAAGATGTATGCAGTAAACTACCTATTTAGGAATTTTAAAAAAATTGTTGTACAACATAGTTATCGGAATTGAATAGTTTTGAGAAACATGTTTCCATATCATTTGGCTTTCAAAAGAACAAAAGAAAGAAGAAGAAAAATACAAGAAAATAAATAAACTCAAAAATTCGTCTTTTGCTATAGATTTATAGTCGGGCTCGTTTCTCCGTAGAGTTCAAAAGGTCTTCGCGCAGCTCCAAAAAAAGATGTTTTTTTTTTTTTTTTTTTTTTTTTTTTTTGGCGATTTAGGGGCCAATTTTTCTCTCTTTCCCCTTCTCTCTTCCTTTCTCTTCTTCTCTCTTCCTTTCTCTCTCTCTCTCTCTCTTTTCTTTTTGCTTCCGTGTTGATGGCATTTGTTTACATAGTTACCATGGAAGTACAATGCATGCATGACATGTGTTTTACTGTGCATATCGTAATTCTATTTTTGTGCACTGTGCATTCGAAGGTTTAATTTGAGGTGTTAAATGTTCTGATTTAGTTAAACTACTTAGAAAAGTGCCGATGAAATAAATCGGACTCGAGGCTAATGGTATGTAGGTCGTCATATAGGAAAACATGGACTGGACTCAAAGCGACCTGACTGCGGATCCTAAGATTGTTGCAGGCTCAGTAAGAAGATTCCTGAATGAAACAAGCTTCCATGTGGGTTATATTAAATGCAGCTATGATAAATAAAATGATCTACATGCATTTTAAGAAGAAAACAAGATAATTAAAGCGTGGAATAGTTTATTTCATACATTTATATTGGTTTAACACCCCCCCCCCCCTTTCATATATTCTGTATTTCTCGTATTTTGGATGACCTTGACCTTTGACCTTGACCTAATTTTCAAGGTCAAAGTTTCTAAAGTAGTCGAAGACACTGTCGAAGGTTTCGCATCTCTACGGTCAATGGTTTCGGAGGAGTAGCGATAACAAGGTTTTTCGCACAAGGGGCAAGAACTTTTTAATGCGTCAGGCTTAGGGGTTGAAAAGTGAAATCTGAAAATAGTTTTAAAAGGACATATGATGTATTTAATGTTATGTAATATATGTTGTAAGACAAAAGAGATTTTAAAAGAGCTATATTTCTCATATTTAGAGTGACCTTGACCTTTGACCTTGAACAGATTTTGAAGGTCAAATGATGAAGAATCCAATGCAGTTGGTTTCGTGTCTCTACGATTAATCGTTTAAATTTTTTTCATTATACATAAAGAACAAAAACTTTCAGGGGGCAATTACTCTTCAAAGTGCTCGATCTATCATTTCGCAATACCAAGATTGAAAAGTATTCTTAAGTAGTCGAAGACATCGGTGAAGGTTTCGTAACTCTAGGGTTTACGGTTTCGGAGGAGTAGCGATAACAAGGATTTATTGCGAAAGGGGTTATAACTCCTCGAGGGTTCAAAGTTCATATACGCAGGGTCAACTGCAAAAATCTTTTACCAAGTACATTCTTATGGACCATGAATCTTTTCGATAAATCTTGAAACTCAAAAACACGCGGCGGAAAAATAATAATAATAATAAACAGAACAATTTCAATAGGACTTTCCACAGAAAGGTGGAAAGCCCTAATAAAATGAAAGAGACATCAAAAGCACTGACTTTTTCATGTTTTGAATGACCTTGACCTTTGACCTTGACCTAAATTTCAAGGTCAAAGTCCCTAAAGTAGTCGAAGACGCTGTCGAAGGATTCGCATCTCTACGGTCAATGGTTTCGGAGGAGTAGCGATAACAAGGTTTTTCGCACAAGGGGCCAGAACTTTTTAATGCGTCAGGCTTAGGGGTTGAAAAGTGAAATCTGAAAATAGTTTTAAAAGGACATATGATGTATTTAATGTTATGTAATATATGTTGTAAGACAAAAGAGATATAAAAAGAGCTATATTTCTCATATTTAGAGTGACCTTGACCTTTGACCTTGAACAGATTTTGAAGGTCAGATGATGAAGAATCCAATGCAGTTGGTTTCGTGTCTCTACGATTAATCGGTTTCATTATTTTCATTATACGTAAAAGAACAAAAACTTTCAGGGGGCAATAACTCATCATTGTGCTCCAACTATCATTTCACAATGAAAGATTGAAAAGTCTTCTCAAGTAGTCGAAGACATCGGTGAAGGTTTCGTAACTCTAGGGTTTACGGTTTCAGAGGAGTAGCGATAACAAGCTTTTATTGCGAAAGGGTTCATAACTCTTTGAGGGGTCAAAGTTCATATACGCAGGGTCAACTGCAAAAATCTTTTACGGAGTACATTCTTATGAAGTATAAATCTTTTCGATAGATCTTGAAACTCAAAATCACACGGCGGAAAAATAATAAAAAATAATAATAATAAGAAACAGAAGAATATCAATAGGTCTTTCCACAGAAAGGTGGAAAGACCTAATAATAATAATAATAATAATAAACATAAGCATTTCAAGAGGTCTTTCCACAGAAAGGTGGAAAGACCTAATAATAAGAAACAGAAGAAAACCAATAGGTCTTTCCACAGAAAGGTGGAAAGACCTAATAAAACACTAGTAGACTAATTGTTCACAGAACAATTAGAGGTCTTTCCACCTTTTTAAGTGTTTCCATGTAATTTGGGCTGTAAAAAAAGAAGAAAAATGCCAAAAAAAAAAAAAAAAAAAAAAAGTTCTTCCAGCAGGGATCGAACTCATAACCCTTAGCTTGAGAGGCAGGCGCGCTAACCACTACGCCACGAATTCCAATGAAGATGTATGCAGTAAACTACCTATTTAGGAATTTTAAAAAAATTGTTGTACAACATAGTTATCGGAATTGAATAGTTTTGAGAAACATGTTTCCATATCATTTGGCTTTCAAAAGAACAAAAGAAAGAAGAAGAAAAATACAAGAAAATAAATAAACTCAAAAATTCGTCTTTTGCTATAGATTTATAGTCGGGCTCGTTTCTCCGTAGAGTTCAAAAGGTCTTCGCGCAGCTCCAAAAAAAGATGTTTTTTTTTTTTTTTTTTTTTTTTTTTTTTGGCGATTTAGGGGCCAATTTTTCTCTCTTTCCCCTTCTCTCTTCCTTTCTCTTCTTCTCTCTTCCTTTCTCTCTCTCTCTCTCTCTTTTCTTTTTGCTTCCGTGTTGATGGCATTTGTTTACATAGTTACCATGGAAGTACAATGCATGCATGACATGTGTTTTACTGTGCATATCGTAATTCTATTTTTGTGCACTGTGCATTCGAAGGTTTAATTTGAGGTGTTAAATGTTCTGATTTAGTTAAACTACTTAGAAAAGTGCCGATGAAATAAATCGGACTCGAGGCTAATGGTATGTAGGTCGTCATATAGGAAAACATGGACTGGACTCAAAGCGACCTGACTGCGGATCCTAAGATTGTTGCAGGCTCAGTAAGAAGATTCCTGAATGAAACAAGCTTCCATGTGGGTTATATTAAATGCAGCTATGATAAATAAAATGATCTACATGCATTTTAAGAAGAAAACAAGATAATTAAAGCGTGGAATAGTTTATTTCATACATTTATATTGGTTTAACACCCCCCCCCCCCTTTCATATATTCTGTATTTCTCGTATTTTGGATGACCTTGACCTTTGACCTTGACCTAATTTTCAAGGTCAAAGTTTCTAAAGTAGTCGAAGACACTGTCGAAGGTTTCGCATCTCTACGGTCAATGGTTTCGGAGGAGTAGCGATAACAAGGTTTTTCGCACAAGGGGCAAGAACTTTTTAATGCGTCAGGCTTAGGGGTTGAAAAGTGAAATCTGAAAATAGTTTTAAAAGGACATATGATGTATTTAATGTTATGTAATATATGTTGTAAGACAAAAGAGATTTTAAAAGAGCTATATTTCTCATATTTAGAGTGACCTTGACCTTTGACCTTGAACAGATTTTGAAGGTCAAATGATGAAGAATCCAATGCAGTTGGTTTCGTGTCTCTACGATTAATCGTTTAAATTTTTTTCATTATACATAAAGAACAAAAACTTTCAGGGGGCAATTACTCTTCAAAGTGCTCGATCTATCATTTCGCAATACCAAGATTGAAAAGTATTCTTAAGTAGTCGAAGACATCGGTGAAGGTTTCGTAACTCTAGGGTTTACGGTTTCGGAGGAGTAGCGATAACAAGGATTTATTGCGAAAGGGGTTATAACTCCTCGAGGGTTCAAAGTTCATATACGCAGGGTCAACTGCAAAAATCTTTTACCAAGTACATTCTTATGGACCATGAATCTTTTCGATAAATCTTGAAACTCAAAAACACGCGGCGGAAAAATAATAATAATAATAAACAGAACAATTTCAATAGGACTTTCCACAGAAAGGTGGAAAGCCCTAATAAAATGAAAGAGACATCAAAAGCACTGACTTTTTCATGTTTTGAATGACCTTGACCTTTGACCTTGACCTAAATTTCAAGGTCAAAGTCCCTAAAGTAGTCGAAGACGCTGTCGAAGGATTCGCATCTCTACGGTCAATGGTTTCGGAGGAGTAGCGATAACAAGGTTTTTCGCACAAGGGGCCAGAACTTTTTAATGCGTCAGGCTTAGGGGTTGAAAAGTGAAATCTGAAAATAGTTTTAAAAGGACATATGATGTATTTAATGTTATGTAATATATGTTGTAAGACAAAAGAGATATAAAAAGAGCTATATTTCTCATATTTAGAGTGACCTTGACCTTTGACCTTGAACAGATTTTGAAGGTCAGATGATGAAGAATCCAATGCAGTTGGTTTCGTGTCTCTACGATTAATCGGTTTCATTATTTTCATTATACGTAAAAGAACAAAAACTTTCAGGGGGCAATAACTCATCATTGTGCTCCAACTATCATTTCACAATGAAAGATTGAAAAGTCTTCTCAAGTAGTCGAAGACATCGGTGAAGGTTTCGTAACTCTAGGGTTTACGGTTTCAGAGGAGTAGCGATAACAAGCTTTTATTGCGAAAGGGTTCATAACTCTTTGAGGGGTCAAAGTTCATATACGCAGGGTCAACTGCAAAAATCTTTTACGGAGTACATTCTTATGAAGTATAAATCTTTTCGATAGATCTTGAAACTCAAAATCACACGGCGGAAAAATAATAAAAAATAATAATAATAAGAAACAGAAGAATATCAATAGGTCTTTCCACAGAAAGGTGGAAAGACCTAATAATAATAATAATAATAATAAACATAAGCATTTCAAGAGGTCTTTCCACAGAAAGGTGGAAAGACCTAATAATAAGAAACAGAAGAAAACCAATAGGTCTTTCCACAGAAAGGTGGAAAGACCTAATAAAACACTAGTAGACTAATTGTTCACAGAACAATTAGAGGTCTTTCCACCTTTTTAAGTGTTTCCATGTAATTTGGGCTGTAAAAAAAGAAGAAAAATGCCAAAAAAAAAAAAAAAAAAAAAAAGTTCTTCCAGCAGGGATCGAACTCATAACCCTTAGCTTGAGAGGCAGGCGCGCTAACCACTACGCCACGAATTCCAATGAAGATGTATGCAGTAAACTACCTATTTAGGAATCAAAAATTGTTGTACAATGTAGTTATCGGAATTAAATAGTTTTGAGAAACATGTTTCCATATCATTTGGCTTTCAAAAGAACAAAAGAAAGAAGAAGAAAAATACAAGAAAATAAATAAACTCAAAAATTCGTCTTTTGCTATAGATTTATAGTCGGGCTCGTTTCTCCGTAGAGTTCAAAAGGTCTTCGCGCAGCTCCAAAAAAAGATGTTTTTTTTTTTTTTTTTTTTTTTTTTTTTGGCGATTTAGGGGCCAATTTTTCTCTCTTTCCCCTTCTCTCTTCCTTTCTCTTCTTCTCTCTTCCTTTCTCTCTCTCTCTCTCTCTTTTCTTTTTGCTTCCGTGTTGATGGCATTTGTTTACATAGTTACCATGGAAGTACAATGCATGCATGACATGTGTTTTACTGTGCATATCGTAATTCTATTTTTGTGCACTGTGCATTCGAAGGTTTAATTTGAGGTGTTAAATGTTCTGATTTAGTTAAACTACTTAGAAAAGTGCCGATGAAATAAATCGGACTCGAGGCTAATGGTATGTAGGTCGTCATATAGGAAAACATGGACTGGACTCAAAGCGACCTGACTGCGGATCCTAAGATTGTTGCAGGCTCAGTAAGAAGATTCCTGAATGAAACAAGCTTCCATGTGGGTTATATTAAATGCAGCTATGATAAATAAAATGATCTACATGCATTTTAAGAAGAAAACAA
>NW_026890103.1:0-10880 GCF_033153115.1 Saccostrea echinata
GAATGTGTTTTGTCATGTTAGCACTTTTATGTAGGTTTTGACTCTCTCTTTTAAATTAAGTCTCAGTCAGGATGCTTATTTCAGCATGATTTGTTAAGCATATTAATATACTGAAATATTAATAAATTACAAATTAAAGTGATGAAGAAATTTGATACATTTACACAATCAAAATATCAGAATAACCATAATTCAGCTAATAAAGTGCCCTGTTTTTCTTATGTCACTTCCTATAAATTTTATCAGCAGTTTTTGTACACCCACCCACCCCCAAGAACCATGTAGGATGGCCTGATATTAGTCTTTTTGTTGCATTTTTTCACATTTGAAAGTGTTAAAACTCATAAAAATGTTTAAGATTTATATTTTGAAATTTAAATGTTGAATTTTTATGTAAATTTGGTGAAACCAAAAGCTGTAATCTTGAATTAATCATGCAAATTCATCAAACACCTTTGGAATTCCTGAGTAATTCAATGAAAAGAGGATAATTATGCATGTTCAATTGGAATTTCATGGCTAATTTGTGTCTGCAGAGAAAGCCAGTTACATAAATCCAAACAATAAATTACATCTGAATTGTTTCCTCCATTTTCTTATCATCAAAGCAAGTTTAATGGAGTGTCAGAGCTGTCCAGATTCTCCCTAGGTGCTGATATCATTTGGACTGCCCTGTGTTACAACACAGCTTTTAGATAAACTTCTGCACATCAGCTTGTAGACAAGTACCTAGGCTTTATTTGGAACATAAATTGACCAGATGCAGATTTTATTATCAGTCTAATATTTAACAATTTCTGTGAATTCTGTCATTCTTAGGAGGGCAAAATGCAATTTTGTTATGTAATAATTGCATAATGGTCTCAGACTTGTGAACTATTTTTTGTTTGTTGTGAAGAACAATGTATATACTCTCCACGGATAAGAAATTGTTTGCCAGACTTAGTCTATTAATGATGAAATTCTGCTTCAAAATATGCACACAAAAACTTCTGTCAGAGTGCTCTGTATGTATTCTTGACTGCTCTGGAGTAAGGGAGATAAATGCATATATCTCCAGCAATAAGGGGAATTAGATCACCAAACTTAAGGATGTTGGTGGCAGTTATTTAAGAAATCTCAGGTGCAAAAATGAAAAAAATCTGACAACTTCAAGGGTCCTTCAAGGTATCACACTGGTAATTGACCAATCAAAATGAACTTAGTCAATTGTAGTTCCATACATATAAAATTAATTTTTCTTTCTTTTGATAATTTTTTTAATTTTCTTCCAGGCTATTTTTACAACTTTGGTACCTGTGCCTATTAAATTTAATGTACTTTGTAAATAAATAAAGTTTTTTGACAGGAACTATTTTTTTCAGGGCATAGGAGGCTACTTCCTGGGGTGCACTGGAGCTGTTTATAAACACATTGAAAACACGTGGATTTGAGGGTAGCCCTGTTTGCAGATGGAAAAAATCAGAAAATGCCGTGTAGGTACCCTGTTTTTTGGACTCGGCTAATGAGAGAGGTAATGTTTTATACTTCCTGCTAAATATTTTTTCATGAATTAATTTACCTGATTTTTTAAGATTTTTTTTCCTATATAGAAACATATAGTGAAAACAATTACCGGTGTGATACCTTGAAGGTGATTGTGTAAAATCATCTGCATCAATATAAAAGGCTGTTTTAATTTTTAAAAGGCATATTTCAACAAAATATGTCATTTTATGAACTTTCTGTGTGAAAGCACATATTTTAAAAATTAGAAGTAGAGTTGAATTGAATCTTTAGACATTTCTCTGAAAAATACTTATAATATATCATGTTTTACCCTCAAAACTTTAAATTATGACTTTCAAAGTAGGATTATGCATCTGACATGTAGAAAGAAGTTAGAAAATGTTGGTTTTTTATTTTAGATGACTTTAAACTATGTGCACCACCTGACCGCAGTCAATTATAGTGTCTACAGACTTTGCCGTAAAAGTACTTTAGGCTGATTTTTTCAAGAAAAGACTAATTCTGGGATTGCGAATGAGTTTTCAACAAAAGTGACAACTGCGATAAAATGTGAAGAAGTAAAACATTTTTTCACAGAGTGATAAATTTTACAGAGAGTGGATTTACTTTCATTTTATTCACCTGAAGTAATGCATGTATTACTGCAGTGGAGGAATATAAATAATGAAATGAGGTAAATTTGTCTAATAAAAATAATGCACAAGTAAAATTTATTTAGAATTTTTCAAAAATAAGAAGCTTATGACCAAAAAATGCATAAATACTGTCAGGGCATGAGAGTGAATACTTATTCAGAGTTCTAATCATGTAGCACACATGTAGTACAGAATGTCACTTAGCACCATGGTATGCCTGTTATGGTTCTCTGGACTTTTTGCATGCTTACGCAGCTGACATCCATGATTTTTCAGTTTGTCGGAGAATGTGTTTTGTCATGTTAGCACTTTTATGTAGGTTTTGACTCTCTCTTTTAAATTAAGTCTCAGTCAGGATGCTTATTTCAGCATGATTTGTTAAGCATATTAATATACTGAAATATTAATAAATTACAAATTAAAGTGATGAAGAAATTTGATACATTTACACAATCAAAATATCAGAATAACCATAATTCAGCTAATAAAGTGCCCTGTTTTTCTTATGTCACTTCCTATAAATTTTATCAGCAGTTTTTGTACACCCACCCACCCCCAAGAACCATGTAGGATGGCCTGATATTAGTCTTTTTGTTGCATTTTTTCACATTTGAAAGTGTTAAAACTCATAAAAATGTTTAAGATTTATATTTTGAAATTTAAATGTTGAATTTTTATGTAAATTTGGTGAAACCAAAAGCTGTAATCTTGAATTAATCATGCAAATTCATCAAACACCTTTGGAATTCCTGAGTAATTCAATGAAAAGAGGATAATTATGCATGTTCAATTGGAATTTCATGGCTAATTTGTGTCTGCAGAGAAAGCCAGTTACATAAATCCAAACAATAAATTACATCTGAATTGTTTCCTCCATTTTCTTATCATCAAAGCAAGTTTAATGGAGTGTCAGAGCTGTCCAGATTCTCCCTAGGTGCTGATATCATTTGGACTGCCCTGTGTTACAACACAGCTTTTAGATAAACTTCTGCACATCAGCTTGTAGACAAGTACCTAGGCTTTATTTGGAACATAAATTGACCAGATGCAGATTTTATTATCAGTCTAATATTTAACAATTTCTGTGAATTCTGTCATTCTTAGGAGGGCAAAATGCAATTTTGTTATGTAATAATTGCATAATGGTCTCAGACTTGTGAACTATTTTTTGTTTGTTGTGAAGAACAATGTATATACTCTCCACGGATAAGAAATTGTTTGCCAGACTTAGTCTATTAATGATGAAATTCTGCTTCAAAATATGCACACAAAAACTTCTGTCAGAGTGCTCTGTATGTATTCTTGACTGCTCTGGAGTAAGGGAGATAAATGCATATATCTCCAGCAATAAGGGGAATTAGATCACCAAACTTAAGGATGTTGGTGGCAGTTATTTAAGAAATCTCAGGTGCAAAAATGAAAAAAATCTGACAACTTCAAGGGTCCTTCAAGGTATCACACTGGTAATTGACCAATCAAAATGAACTTAGTCAATTGTAGTTCCATACATATAAAATTAATTTTTCTTTCTTTTGATAATTTTTTTAATTTTCTTCCAGGCTATTTTTACAACTTTGGTACCTGTGCCTATTAAATTTAATGTACTTTGTAAATAAATAAAGTTTTTTGACAGGAACTATTTTTTTCAGGGCATAGGAGGCTACTTCCTGGGGTGCACTGGAGCTGTTTATAAACACATTGAAAACACGTGGATTTGAGGGTAGCCCTGTTTGCAGATGGAAAAAATCAGAAAATGCCGTGTAGGTACCCTGTTTTTTGGACTCGGCTAATGAGAGAGGTAATGTTTTATACTTCCTGCTAAATATTTTTTCATGAATTAATTTACCTGATTTTTTAAGATTTTTTTTCCTATATAGAAACATATAGTGAAAACAATTACCGGTGTGATACCTTGAAGGTGATTGTGTAAAATCATCTGCATCAATATAAAAGGCTGTTTTAATTTTTAAAAGGCATATTTCAACAAAATATGTCATTTTATGAACTTTCTGTGTGAAAGCACATATTTTAAAAATTAGAAGTAGAGTTGAATTGAATCTTTAGACATTTCTCTGAAAAATACTTATAATATATCATGTTTTACCCTCAAAACTTTAAATTATGACTTTCAAAGTAGGATTATGCATCTGACATGTAGAAAGAAGTTAGAAAATGTTGGTTTTTTATTTTAGATGACTTTAAACTATGTGCACCACCTGACCGCAGTCAATTATAGTGTCTACAGACTTTGCCGTAAAAGTACTTTAGGCTGATTTTTTCAAGAAAAGACTAATTCTGGGATTGCGAATGAGTTTTCAACAAAAGTGACAACTGCGATAAAATGTGAAGAAGTAAAACATTTTTTCACAGAGTGATAAATTTTACAGAGAGTGGATTTACTTTCATTTTATTCACCTGAAGTAATGCATGTATTACTGCAGTGGAGGAATATAAATAATGAAATGAGGTAAATTTGTCTAATAAAAATAATGCACAAGTAAAATTTATTTAGAATTTTTCAAAAATAAGAAGCTTATGACCAAAAAATGCATAAATACTGTCAGGGCATGAGAGTGAATACTTATTCAGAGTTCTAATCATGTAGCACACATGTAGTACAGAATGTCACTTAGCACCATGGTATGCCTGTTATGGTTCTCTGGACTTTTTGCATGCTTACGCAGCTGACATCCATGATTTTTCAGTTTGTCGGAGAATGTGTTTTGTCATGTTAGCACTTTTATGTAGGTTTTGACTCTCTCTTTTAAATTAAGTCTCAGTCAGGATGCTTATTTCAGCATGATTTGTTAAGCATATTAATATACTGAAATATTAATAAATTACAAATTAAAGTGATGAAGAAATTTGATACATTTACACAATCAAAATATCAGAATAACCATAATTCAGCTAATAAAGTGCCCTGTTTTTCTTATGTCACTTCCTATAAATTTTATCAGCAGTTTTTGTACACCCACCCACCCCCAAGAACCATGTAGGATGGCCTGATATTAGTCTTTTTGTTGCATTTTTTCACATTTGAAAGTGTTAAAACTCATAAAAATGTTTAAGATTTATATTTTGAAATTTAAATGTTGAATTTTTATGTAAATTTGGTGAAACCAAAAGCTGTAATCTTGAATTAATCATGCAAATTCATCAAACACCTTTGGAATTCCTGAGTAATTCAATGAAAAGAGGATAATTATGCATGTTCAATTGGAATTTCATGGCTAATTTGTGTCTGCAGAGAAAGCCAGTTACATAAATCCAAACAATAAATTACATCTGAATTGTTTCCTCCATTTTCTTATCATCAAAGCAAGTTTAATGGAGTGTCAGAGCTGTCCAGATTCTCCCTAGGTGCTGATATCATTTGGACTGCCCTGTGTTACAACACAGCTTTTAGATAAACTTCTGCACATCAGCTTGTAGACAAGTACCTAGGCTTTATTTGGAACATAAATTGACCAGATGCAGATTTTATTATCAGTCTAATATTTAACAATTTCTGTGAATTCTGTCATTCTTAGGAGGGCAAAATGCAATTTTGTTATGTAATAATTGCATAATGGTCTCAGACTTGTGAACTATTTTTT
This sequence comes from Saccostrea echinata, assembly GCF_033153115.1. Taxonomy (NCBI): domain Eukaryota; kingdom Metazoa; phylum Mollusca; class Bivalvia; order Ostreida; family Ostreidae; genus Saccostrea; species Saccostrea echinata. The sequence continues at coordinate 5,744 of NW_026890103.1, forward strand.
GTTTGTTGTGAAGAACAATGTATATACTCTCCACGGATAAGAAATTGTTTGCCAGACTTAGTCTATTAATGATGAAATTCTGCTTCAAAATATGCACACAAAAACTTCTGTCAGAGTGCTCTGTATGTATTCTTGACTGCTCTGGAGTAAGGGAGATAAATGCATATATCTCCAGCAATAAGGGGAATTAGATCACCAAACTTAAGGATGTTGGTGGCAGTTATTTAAGAAATCTCAGGTGCAAAAATGAAAAAAATCTGACAACTTCAAGGGTCCTTCAAGGTATCACACTGGTAATTGACCAATCAAAATGAACTTAGTCAATTGTAGTTCCATACATATAAAATTAATTTTTCTTTCTTTTGATAATTTTTTTAATTTTCTTCCAGGCTATTTTTACAACTTTGGTACCTGTGCCTATTAAATTTAATGTACTTTGTAAATAAATAAAGTTTTTTGACAGGAACTATTTTTTTCAGGGCATAGGAGGCTACTTCCTGGGGTGCACTGGAGCTGTTTATAAACACATTGAAAACACGTGGATTTGAGGGTAGCCCTGTTTGCAGATGGAAAAAATCAGAAAATGCCGTGTAGGTACCCTGTTTTTTGGACTCGGCTAATGAGAGAGGTAATGTTTTATACTTCCTGCTAAATATTTTTTCATGAATTAATTTACCTGATTTTTTAAGATTTTTTTTCCTATATAGAAACATATAGTGAAAACAATTACCGGTGTGATACCTTGAAGGTGATTGTGTAAAATCATCTGCATCAATATAAAAGGCTGTTTTAATTTTTAAAAGGCATATTTCAACAAAATATGTCATTTTATGAACTTTCTGTGTGAAAGCACATATTTTAAAAATTAGAAGTAGAGTTGAATTGAATCTTTAGACATTTCTCTGAAAAATACTTATAATATATCATGTTTTACCCTCAAAACTTTAAATTATGACTTTCAAAGTAGGATTATGCATCTGACATGTAGAAAGAAGTTAGAAAATGTTGGTTTTTTATTTTAGATGACTTTAAACTATGTGCACCACCTGACCGCAGTCAATTATAGTGTCTACAGACTTTGCCGTAAAAGTACTTTAGGCTGATTTTTTCAAGAAAAGACTAATTCTGGGATTGCGAATGAGTTTTCAACAAAAGTGACAACTGCGATAAAATGTGAAGAAGTAAAACATTTTTTCACAGAGTGATAAATTTTACAGAGAGTGGATTTACTTTCATTTTATTCACCTGAAGTAATGCATGTATTACTGCAGTGGAGGAATATAAATAATGAAATGAGGTAAATTTGTCTAATAAAAATAATGCACAAGTAAAATTTATTTAGAATTTTTCAAAAATAAGAAGCTTATGACCAAAAAATGCATAAATACTGTCAGGGCATGAGAGTGAATACTTATTCAGAGTTCTAATCATGTAGCACACATGTAGTACAGAATGTCACTTAGCACCATGGTATGCCTGTTATGGTTCTCTGGACTTTTTGCATGCTTACGCAGCTGACATCCATGATTTTTCAGTTTGTCGGAGAATGTGTTTTGTCATGTTAGCACTTTTATGTAGGTTTTGACTCTCTCTTTTAAATTAAGTCTCAGTCAGGATGCTTATTTCAGCATGATTTGTTAAGCATATTAATATACTGAAATATTAATAAATTACAAATTAAAGTGATGAAGAAATTTGATACATTTACACAATCAAAATATCAGAATAACCATAATTCAGCTAATAAAGTGCCCTGTTTTTCTTATGTCACTTCCTATAAATTTTATCAGCAGTTTTTGTACACCCACCCACCCCCAAGAACCATGTAGGATGGCCTGATATTAGTCTTTTTGTTGCATTTTTTCACATTTGAAAGTGTTAAAACTCATAAAAATGTTTAAGATTTATATTTTGAAATTTAAATGTTGAATTTTTATGTAAATTTGGTGAAACCAAAAGCTGTAATCTTGAATTAATCATGCAAATTCATCAAACACCTTTGGAATTCCTGAGTAATTCAATGAAAAGAGGATAATTATGCATGTTCAATTGGAATTTCATGGCTAATTTGTGTCTGCAGAGAAAGCCAGTTACATAAATCCAAACAATAAATTACATCTGAATTGTTTCCTCCATTTTCTTATCATCAAAGCAAGTTTAATGGAGTGTCAGAGCTGTCCAGATTCTCCCTAGGTGCTGATATCATTTGGACTGCCCTGTGTTACAACACAGCTTTTAGATAAACTTCTGCACATCAGCTTGTAGACAAGTACCTAGGCTTTATTTGGAACATAAATTGACCAGATGCAGATTTTATTATCAGTCTAATATTTAACAATTTCTGTGAATTCTGTCATTCTTAGGAGGGCAAAATGCAATTTTGTTATGTAATAATTGCATAATGGTCTCAGACTTGTGAACTATTTTTTGTTTGTTGTGAAGAACAATGTATATACTCTCCACGGATAAGAAATTGTTTGCCAGACTTAGTCTATTAATGATGAAATTCTGCTTCAAAATATGCACACAAAAACTTCTGTCAGAGTGCTCTGTATGTATTCTTGACTGCTCTGGAGTAAGGGAGATAAATGCATATATCTCCAGCAATAAGGGGAATTAGATCACCAAACTTAAGGATGTTGGTGGCAGTTATTTAAGAAATCTCAGGTGCAAAAATGAAAAAAATCTGACAACTTCAAGGGTCCTTCAAGGTATCACACTGGTAATTGACCAATCAAAATGAACTTAGTCAATTGTAGTTCCATACATATAAAATTAATTTTTCTTTCTTTTGATAATTTTTTTAATTTTCTTCCAGGCTATTTTTACAACTTTGGTACCTGTGCCTATTAAATTTAATGTACTTTGTAAATAAATAAAGTTTTTTGACAGGAACTATTTTTTTCAGGGCATAGGAGGCTACTTCCTGGGGTGCACTGGAGCTGTTTATAAACACATTGAAAACACGTGGATTTGAGGGTAGCCCTGTTTGCAGATGGAAAAAATCAGAAAATGCCGTGTAGGTACCCTGTTTTTTGGACTCGGCTAATGAGAGAGGTAATGTTTTATACTTCCTGCTAAATATTTTTTCATGAATTAATTTACCTGATTTTTTAAGATTTTTTTTCCTATATAGAAACATATAGTGAAAACAATTACCGGTGTGATACCTTGAAGGTGATTGTGTAAAATCATCTGCATCAATATAAAAGGCTGTTTTAATTTTTAAAAGGCATATTTCAACAAAATATGTCATTTTATGAACTTTCTGTGTGAAAGCACATATTTTAAAAATTAGAAGTAGAGTTGAATTGAATCTTTAGACATTTCTCTGAAAAATACTTATAATATATCATGTTTTACCCTCAAAACTTTAAATTATGACTTTCAAAGTAGGATTATGCATCTGACATGTAGAAAGAAGTTAGAAAATGTTGGTTTTTTATTTTAGATGACTTTAAACTATGTGCACCACCTGACCGCAGTCAATTATAGTGTCTACAGACTTTGCCGTAAAAGTACTTTAGGCTGATTTTTTCAAGAAAAGACTAATTCTGGGATTGCGAATGAGTTTTCAACAAAAGTGACAACTGCGATAAAATGTGAAGAAGTAAAACATTTTTTCACAGAGTGATAAATTTTACAGAGAGTGGATTTACTTTCATTTTATTCACCTGAAGTAATGCATGTATTACTGCAGTGGAGGAATATAAATAATGAAATGAGGTAAATTTGTCTAATAAAAATAATGCACAAGTAAAATTTATTTAGAATTTTTCAAAAATAAGAAGCTTATGACCAAAAAATGCATAAATACTGTCAGGGCATGAGAGTGAATACTTATTCAGAGTTCTAATCATGTAGCACACATGTAGTACAGAATGTCACTTAGCACCATGGTATGCCTGTTATGGTTCTCTGGACTTTTTGCATGCTTACGCAGCTGACATCCATGATTTTTCAGTTTGTCGGAGAATGTGTTTTGTCATGTTAGCACTTTTATGTAGGTTTTGACTCTCTCTTTTAAATTAAGTCTCAGTCAGGATGCTTATTTCAGCATGATTTGTTAAGCATATTAATATACTGAAATATTAATAAATTACAAAATAAAGTGATGAAGAAATTTGATACATTTACACAATCAAAATATCAGAATAACCATAATTCAGCTAATAAAGTGCCCTGTTTTTCTTATGTCACTTCCTATAAATTTTATCAGCAGTTTTTGTACACCCACCCACCCCCAAGAACCATGTAGGATGGCCTGATATTAGTCTTTTTGTTGCATTTTTTCACATTTGAAAGTGTTAAAACTCATAAAAATGTTTAAGATTTATATTTTGAAATTTAAATGTTGAATTTTTATGTAAATTTGGTGAAACCAAAAGCTGTAATCTTGAATTAATCATGCAAATTCATCAAACACCTTTGGAATTCCTGAGTAATTCAATGAAAAGAGGATAATTATGCATGTTCAATTGGAATTTCATGGCTAATTTGTGTCTGCAGAGAAAGCCAGTTACATAAATCCAAACAATAAATTACATCTGAATTGTTTCCTCCATTTTCTTATCATCAAAGCAAGTTTAATGGAGTGTCAGAGCTGTCCAGATTCTCCCTAGGTGCTGATATCATTTGGACTGCCCTGTGTTACAACACAGCTTTTAGATAAACTTCTGCACATCAGCTTGTAGACAAGTACCTAGGCTTTATTTGGAACATAAATTGACCAGATGCAGATTTTATTATCAGTCTAATATTTAACAATTTCTGTGAATTCTGTCATTCTTAGGAGGGCAAAATGCAATTTTGTTATGTAATAATTGCATAATGGTCTCAGACTTGTGAACTATTTTTTGTTTGTTGTGAAGAACAATGTATATACTCTCCACGGATAAGAAATTGTTTGCCAGACTTAGTCTATTAATGATGAAATTCTGCTTCAAAATATGCACACAAAAACTTCTGTCAGAGTGCTCTGTATGTATTCTTGACTGCTCTGGAGTAAGGGAGATAAATGCATATATCTCCAGCAATAAGGGGAATTAGATCACCAAACTTAAGGATGTTGGTGGCAGTTATTTAAGAAATCTCAGGTGCAAAAATGAAAAAAATCTGACAACTTCAAGGGTCCTTC
>NW_026890104.1:0-30173 GCF_033153115.1 Saccostrea echinata
TGACAACTTTTGAAGGGGTCAAGCTCGGGGGACAAGAATGAAATCTTTGAAATAGTTTTAGAAGGACATATTAAAGATGCAAAGATATTCAGTATATGTTGAAAGACAAAAGAGATATTAAAAAAGCTAATTTTCTCATAGTTTGAATGACCTTGACCTTTGACCTCTATATAAATTTCAAGGTCAAAGGTTGAGATATCCAATGCCATTGGTCCCATGTCTCTACGATTAATCGTTTAAAAAAAAAAAATTATTCGTAACCATCAAAAACTTTCAGGGGCAATAACTAATTAAAGGGGTTCATGCAACCTTTCGCTCTGAAAAGATTGAAGAGTCTACTAAATTAGTCGAAGACATTAGTGAAGGTTTCGTATCTCTAAAGTTTAAGGTTTCGAAGGAGTAGCGATAACAAGCTTTCATTGCGAAAGGGGTTATAACTTCTTGAGGGGTCAAAGTTCATATACGCAGGGTCAACTGCAAAAATCTTTTTCGAAGTACATTCTTATGGACTTTAAATCTTTTCGATAACTTATGAAACAAAAAATCATTCGGCGGAAAAATAATAATAATAACTAGTAGACTAATTGTTCTCGAACAATTAGAGGTCTTTCCACCTTTCTTAAATTTCATATATTCTTCACATTTAACTCTCTACTGTTTATATTTTTACAAAAGAAACCAGAAATGGCTTGAGAGATGGAAAAAAATGAAAATTTTAAAAAAATTTGAAATGACCTTGACCTTTGACCTTGAACAAATATTCAAGGTCAAAGGTCAAGGGTCACATTGCAATTAACCCCATGCTTCTATGACTTTTAGTTTTAACGTTATAAGGTTTACTAGTAAGCGCAAAGATGTTAAAGGGTAATAACTTATATAAGGGGTCACCGGATACTTTCACACTGATAGACTGAAGTTGTGTCTAAATACCCTGAATACATTAGTGAAGGTTTCATGTCTCTGTGGTTTACAGTTTCAGAGAAGTAGCGATAACAAGGTTTTTTGCACAAGGGGCAATAACTTTTAAAAGGGTTAAGCTTAGGGGACAATATTAAAATCTTTGAAATATTTTTAAAAGTACATATTAAAGATATTAAGATATACTGTATATGTTGAAAGACAAAAGAGCTAAAAAAAGAGCTTTATTTCTCATATTTGGAATGACCTTGACCTTTGACCTTGTTATAAATTTCAAGGTCTAAGGTCAAAGAATCTAATGCAGTTGGTTTCATGTCTCTACGGCTTATAGTTTTGAAAATTTTTCATTATTTGTAAACTTCAAAAACTTTCAGGGGCAATAACTCAGAAAAGGGGTCGACGAATACTTTGGCAATGAAAAGATGAAAAGTCCCCTCAATTAGTCGAAGACATTGGTGAAGGTTCCGAACCTCTACGGTTTACGGTTTCGAAGGAGTAGCGATAACAAGCTTTTATTGCCAAAGGGGTTATAACTCTTGGAGGGGTCAAAGTTCATGTACGCAGGGTCAACTGTAAAAATCTTTTAAAGAGTACATTCTTATAGACTATAAATCTTTTCGATAGATCTTGAAACATAGAATCACATCAGGGGGTGGAAAAATAATAATAATAATAATAATAATAATAATAATAATAAACAGAAGAATATCAATAGGTCTTTCCACAGAAAGGTGGAAAGACCTAATAAACATAAGCATTTCAAGAGGTCTTTCCACAGAAAGGTGGAAAGACCTAATAAACAGAAGAATATCAATAGGTCTTTCCACAGAAAGGTGGAAAGACCTAACTAGTAAACTAATTGTTCAGAGAACAATTAGAGGCCTTTCCACCTTTTTAAGTGTTTCCGTGTCATCTGAGCTGAAAAAAAAGAAGAAAAATGCAAAAAATGAAAAAAAAAAAAAAAAAAAAAAAAAATATGCTTCTCCAGCTGGGCTCGAACTCAAAACCCTTGGATTGAAAGGTAGGTGCGCTAACCATTCGGCCACGCATTCCGATAACATACATAAGTTAATTGTTTAAGACTATAGAAGAAATGCAAGCGTATTTTTAGAATCGGTAGGGGAAGAAAGAAGTTCCGTAAAAGGAAATAGTTCCTGAACTTGCAAGCAGTATATAAAATAACAAGGGACGGGCTGCGTGAGAAAATGTTAACACTGTTCCCTAATGAAAATGTATTAATGGACTGTAGCCCGATTCATGGATATTGTGAGCATGCTGAATTTTTTGTAAATAGCTTTGTTGTAAGCTTAAAAGATCGGGTTCGGATTTTAACATTTCTGACTGAATATCCTGAAATAAATATGAAACATTTAAATAAGCATTTCTTTGGGTTAAATTAAATATGTGTAGCACAAATTAAACTCCCAGCATGCATCTTTAGAAGGGAAACACGACAATGAAAGCGAGAATTGTTTTTTTATATACCGAAAATCGCTATTTCTGGAAACTGATTAATTCTAAATAAAAATCAAATAAATTCCAAATGTAAAAGAAAGAGAGAATGCTTGATATTAAAATATCGTATCATATCAGGAGAATTGAATGCTACTAACGACATCTGAAGAAATAGCCGATAAAAGGTTTAGATCATTTCTTCGTTCACCTGCACTTAAATTTCAAACACAACAGAACTTGTAGTTTTTGCCGTCAAACTTCAGGACTTCTATAAACTTATAAGACTCACCGTAAAACTGTCCAGAAAGTTTCTCTGAGGTCAATACTACATTTTAAACCGAATTTGGTGTCGATCCGAGGTCTGGTTTGAATTCTAGAGTAATATTCTACGTTGTTGTTGATGTGATTTTTTTTTTTTTTTTTTTTTTTTTTTTTAAGAAGGGGGGGGGGTGAATTATTTATTTTATGCCTCTTTTAAACTAAGAATTGTGACTACTTCCACATCCTTAAGCCTTATTGTGACCTTTGGGTCAAGGTCAAAGGTCAGGTTCAAAGGTCAAGGTCATTACAAAAAAAAAAAAAAAAAAAAAAAACAAGAAATCTTTACTTTCTAAGTTTTTACCTGATACTGGAGCTGAATGCATGTCCTTACTTTTCCATTTGTCCCAAAGTCAAGGTCAAAGGTCAAGGTCAAAGTTCAAGGTCATTTGGTGAATTGCTATATTTTACACATATATAAGGAATTTCTTATGTTTTTAAATGACCTTGACCTTTGACCTTGACCTATATTTCAAGGTCAAAGGTCAAATATTGCGATGCAGTTGGTCCCATGTCTCTAAGATACACCGTTTTAAAAAAAAGTTCATTAAATGTAAGTAGCATAAACTTTCAGGGGCAGTAACTCATACAAGGGACCAAAGAATGCTTTCGCAATGATAGAATGAAGAGAGTACTAAATGAGTCGAAGACACTGATGAAGGTTTGGAATCTCTACGGTTTACGGTTTCGGAGGAGTAGCGATAACAAAGTTTTGTTGCAAAAGGGGTGACAACTTTTGAAGGGGTCAAGCTCGGGGGACAAGAATGAAATCTTTGAAATAGTTTTAGAAGGACATATTAAAGATGCAAAGATATTCAGTATATGTTGAAAGACAAAAGAGATATTAAAAAAGCTAATTTTCTCATAGTTTGAATGACCTTGACCTTTGACCTCTATATAAATTTCAAGGTCAAAGGTTGAGATATCCAATGCCATTGGTCCCATGTCTCTACGATTAATCGTTTAAAAAAAAAAAATTATTCGTAACCATCAAAAACTTTCAGGGGCAATAACTAATTAAAGGGGTTCATGCAACCTTTCGCTCTGAAAAGATTGAAGAGTCTACTAAATTAGTCGAAGACATTAGTGAAGGTTTCGTATCTCTAAAGTTTAAGGTTTCGAAGGAGTAGCGATAACAAGCTTTCATTGCGAAAGGGGTTATAACTTCTTGAGGGGTCAAAGTTCATATACGCAGGGTCAACTGCAAAAATCTTTTTCGAAGTACATTCTTATGGACTTTAAATCTTTTCGATAACTTATGAAACAAAAAATCATTCGGCGGAAAAATAATAATAATAACTAGTAGACTAATTGTTCTCGAACAATTAGAGGTCTTTCCACCTTTCTTAAATTTCATATATTCTTCACATTTAACTCTCTACTGTTTATATTTTTACAAAAGAAACCAGAAATGGCTTGAGAGATGGAAAAAAATGAAAATTTTAAAAAAATTTGAAATGACCTTGACCTTTGACCTTGAACAAATATTCAAGGTCAAAGGTCAAGGGTCACATTGCAATTAACCCCATGCTTCTATGACTTTTAGTTTTAACGTTATAAGGTTTACTAGTAAGCGCAAAGATGTTAAAGGGTAATAACTTATATAAGGGGTCACCGGATACTTTCACACTGATAGACTGAAGTTGTGTCTAAATACCCTGAATACATTAGTGAAGGTTTCATGTCTCTGTGGTTTACAGTTTCAGAGAAGTAGCGATAACAAGGTTTTTTGCACAAGGGGCAATAACTTTTAAAAGGGTTAAGCTTAGGGGACAATATTAAAATCTTTGAAATATTTTTAAAAGTACATATTAAAGATATTAAGATATACTGTATATGTTGAAAGACAAAAGAGCTAAAAAAAGAGCTTTATTTCTCATATTTGGAATGACCTTGACCTTTGACCTTGTTATAAATTTCAAGGTCTAAGGTCAAAGAATCTAATGCAGTTGGTTTCATGTCTCTACGGCTTATAGTTTTGAAAATTTTTCATTATTTGTAAACTTCAAAAACTTTCAGGGGCAATAACTCAGAAAAGGGGTCGACGAATACTTTGGCAATGAAAAGATGAAAAGTCCCCTCAATTAGTCGAAGACATTGGTGAAGGTTCCGAACCTCTACGGTTTACGGTTTCGAAGGAGTAGCGATAACAAGCTTTTATTGCCAAAGGGGTTATAACTCTTGGAGGGGTCAAAGTTCATGTACGCAGGGTCAACTGTAAAAATCTTTTAAAGAGTACATTCTTATAGACTATAAATCTTTTCGATAGATCTTGAAACATAGAATCACATCAGGGGGTGGAAAAATAATAATAATAATAATAATAATAATAATAATAATAAACAGAAGAATATCAATAGGTCTTTCCACAGAAAGGTGGAAAGACCTAATAAACATAAGCATTTCAAGAGGTCTTTCCACAGAAAGGTGGAAAGACCTAATAAACAGAAGAATATCAATAGGTCTTTCCACAGAAAGGTGGAAAGACCTAACTAGTAAACTAATTGTTCAGAGAACAATTAGAGGCCTTTCCACCTTTTTAAGTGTTTCCGTGTCATCTGAGCTGAAAAAAAAGAAGAAAAATGCAAAAAATGAAAAAAAAAAAAAAAAAAAAAAAATATGCTTCTCCAGCTGGGCTCGAACTCAAAACCCTTGGATTGAAAGGTAGGTGCGCTAACCATACGGCCACGCATTCCGATAACATACATAAGTTAATTGTTTAAGACTATAGAAGAAATGCAAGCGTATTTTTAGAATCGGTAGGGGAAGAAAGAAGTTCCGTAAAAGGAAATAGTTCCTGAACTTGCAAGCAGTATATAAAATAACAAGGGACGGGCTGCGTGAGAAAATGTTAACACTGTTCCCTAATGAAAATGTATTAATGGACTGTAGCCCGATTCATGGATATTGTGAGCATGCTGAATTTTTTGTAAATAGCTTTGTTGTAAGCTTAAAAGATCGGGTTCGGATTTTAACATTTCTGACTGAATATCCTGAAATAAATATGAAACATTTAAATAAGCATTTCTTTGGGTTAAATTAAATATGTGTAGCACAAATTAAACTCCCAGCATGCATCTTTAGAAGGGAAACACGACAATGAAAGCGAGAATTGTTTTTTTATATACCGAAAATCGCTATTTCTGGAAACTGATTAATTCTAAATAAAAATCAAATAAATTCCAAATGTAAAAGAAAGAGAGAATGCTTGATATTAAAATATCGTATCATATCAGGAGAATTGAATGCTACTAACGACATCTGAAGAAATAGCCGATAAAAGGTTTAGATCATTTCTTCGTTCACCTGCACTTAAATTTCAAACACAACAGAACTTGTAGTTTTTGCCGTCAAACTTCAGGACTTCTATAAACTTATAAGACTCACCGTAAAACTGTCCAGAAAGTTTCTCTGAGGTCAATACTACATTTTAAACCGAATTTGGTGTCGATCCGAGGTCTGGTTTGAATTCTAGAGTAATATTCTACGTTGTTGTTGATGTGATTTTTTTTTTTTTTTTTTTTTTTTTTTTTAAGAAGGGGGGGGGGTGAATTATTTATTTTATGCCTCTTTTAAACTAAGAATTGTGACTACTTCCACATCCTTAAGCCTTATTGTGACCTTTGGGTCAAGGTCAAAGGTCAGGTTCAAAGGTCAAGGTCATTACAAAAAAAAAAAAAAAAAAAAAAAACAAGAAATCTTTACTTTCTAAGTTTTTACCTGATACTGGAGCTGAATGCATGTCCTTACTTTTCCATTTGTCCCAAAGTCAAGGTCAAAGGTCAAGGTCAAAGTTCAAGGTCATTTGGTGAATTGCTATATTTTACACATATATAAGGAATTTCTTATGTTTTTAAATGACCTTGACCTTTGACCTTGACCTATATTTCAAGGTCAAAGGTCAAATATTGCGATGCAGTTGGTCCCATGTCTCTAAGATACACCGTTTTAAAAAAAAGTTCATTAAATGTAAGTAGCATAAACTTTCAGGGGCAGTAACTCATACAAGGGACCAAAGAATGCTTTCGCAATGATAGAATGAAGAGAGTACTAAATGAGTCGAAGACACTGATGAAGGTTTGGAATCTCTACGGTTTACGGTTTCGGAGGAGTAGCGATAACAAAGTTTTGTTGCAAAAGGGGTGACAACTTTTGAAGGGGTCAAGCTCGGGGGACAAGAATGAAATCTTTGAAATAGTTTTAGAAGGACATATTAAAGATGCAAAGATATTCAGTATATGTTGAAAGACAAAAGAGATATTAAAAAAGCTAATTTTCTCATAGTTTGAATGACCTTGACCTTTGACCTCTATATAAATTTCAAGGTCAAAGGTTGAGATATCCAATGCCATTGGTCCCATGTCTCTACGATTAATCGTTTAAAAAAAAAAAATTATTCGTAACCATCAAAAACTTTCAGGGGCAATAACTAATTAAAGGGGTTCATGCAACCTTTCGCTCTGAAAAGATTGAAGAGTCTACTAAATTAGTCGAAGACATTAGTGAAGGTTTCGTATCTCTAAAGTTTAAGGTTTCGAAGGAGTAGCGATAACAAGCTTTCATTGCGAAAGGGGTTATAACTTCTTGAGGGGTCAAAGTTCATATACGCAGGGTCAACTGCAAAAATCTTTTTCGAAGTACATTCTTATGGACTTTAAATCTTTTCGATAACTTATGAAACAAAAAATCATTCGGCGGAAAAATAATAATAATAACTAGTAGACTAATTGTTCTCGAACAATTAGAGGTCTTTCCACCTTTCTTAAATTTCATATATTCTTCACATTTAACTCTCTACTGTTTATATTTTTACAAAAGAAACCAGAAATGGCTTGAGAGATGGAAAAAAATGAAAATTTTAAAAAAATTTGAAATGACCTTGACCTTTGACCTTGAACAAATATTCAAGGTCAAAGGTCAAGGGTCACATTGCAATTAACCCCATGCTTCTATGACTTTTAGTTTTAACGTTATAAGGTTTACTAGTAAGCGCAAAGATGTTAAAGGGTAATAACTTATATAAGGGGTCACCGGATACTTTCACACTGATAGACTGAAGTTGTGTCTAAATACCCTGAATACATTAGTGAAGGTTTCATGTCTCTGTGGTTTACAGTTTCAGAGAAGTAGCGATAACAAGGTTTTTTGCACAAGGGGCAATAACTTTTAAAAGGGTTAAGCTTAGGGGACAATATTAAAATCTTTGAAATATTTTTAAAAGTACATATTAAAGATATTAAGATATACTGTATATGTTGAAAGACAAAAGAGCTAAAAAAAGAGCTTTATTTCTCATATTTGGAATGACCTTGACCTTTGACCTTGTTATAAATTTCAAGGTCTAAGGTCAAAGAATCTAATGCAGTTGGTTTCATGTCTCTACGGCTTATAGTTTTGAAAATTTTTCATTATTTGTAAACTTCAAAAACTTTCAGGGGCAATAACTCAGAAAAGGGGTCGACGAATACTTTGGCAATGAAAAGATGAAAAGTCCCCTCAATTAGTCGAAGACATTGGTGAAGGTTCCGAACCTCTACGGTTTACGGTTTCGAAGGAGTAGCGATAACAAGCTTTTATTGCCAAAGGGGTTATAACTCTTGGAGGGGTCAAAGTTCATGTACGCAGGGTCAACTGTAAAAATCTTTTAAAGAGTACATTCTTATAGACTATAAATCTTTTCGATAGATCTTGAAACATAGAATCACATCAGGGGGTGGAAAAATAATAATAATAATAATAATAATAATAATAATAATAAACAGAAGAATATCAATAGGTCTTTCCACAGAAAGGTGGAAAGACCTAATAAACATAAGCATTTCAAGAGGTCTTTCCACAGAAAGGTGGAAAGACCTAATAAACAGAAGAATATCAATAGGTCTTTCCACAGAAAGGTGGAAAGACCTAACTAGTAAACTAATTGTTCAGAGAACAATTAGAGGCCTTTCCACCTTTTTAAGTGTTTCCGTGTCATCTGAGCTGAAAAAAAAGAAGAAAAATGCAAAAAATGAAAAAAAAAAAAAAAAAAAAAAAATATGCTTCTCCAGCTGGGCTCGAACTCAAAACCCTTGGATTGAAAGGTAGGTGCGCTAACCATACGGCCACGCATTCCGATAACATACATAAGTTAATTGTTTAAGACTATAGAAGAAATGCAAGCGTATTTTTAGAATCGGTAGGGGAAGAAAGAAGTTCCGTAAAAGGAAATAGTTCCTGAACTTGCAAGCAGTATATAAAATAACAAGGGACGGGCTGCGTGAGAAAATGTTAACACTGTTCCCTAATGAAAATGTATTAATGGACTGTAGCCCGATTCATGGATATTGTGAGCATGCTGAATTTTTTGTAAATAGCTTTGTTGTAAGCTTAAAAGATCGGGTTCGGATTTTAACATTTCTGACTGAATATCCTGAAATAAATATGAAACATTTAAATAAGCATTTCTTTGGGTTAAATTAAATATGTGTAGCACAAATTAAACTCCCAGCATGCATCTTTAGAAGGGAAACACGACAATGAAAGCGAGAATTGTTTTTTTATATACCGAAAATCGCTATTTCTGGAAACTGATTAATTCTAAATAAAAATCAAATAAATTCCAAATGTAAAAGAAAGAGAGAATGCTTGATATTAAAATATCGTATCATATCAGGAGAATTGAATGCTACTAACGACATCTGAAGAAATAGCCGATAAAAGGTTTAGATCATTTCTTCGTTCACCTGCACTTAAATTTCAAACACAACAGAACTTGTAGTTTTTGCCGTCAAACTTCAGGACTTCTATAAACTTATAAGACTCACCGTAAAACTGTCCAGAAAGTTTCTCTGAGGTCAATACTACATTTTAAACCGAATTTGGTGTCGATCCGAGGTCTGGTTTGAATTCTAGAGTAATATTCTACGTTGTTGTTGATGTGATTTTTTTTTTTTTTTTTTTTTTTTTTTTTAAGAAGGGGGGGGGGTGAATTATTTATTTTATGCCTCTTTTAAACTAAGAATTGTGACTACTTCCACATCCTTAAGCCTTATTGTGACCTTTGGGTCAAGGTCAAAGGTCAGGTTCAAAGGTCAAGGTCATTACAAAAAAAAAAAAAAAAAAAAAAAACAAGAAATCTTTACTTTCTAAGTTTTTACCTGATACTGGAGCTGAATGCATGTCCTTACTTTTCCATTTGTCCCAAAGTCAAGGTCAAAGGTCAAGGTCAAAGTTCAAGGTCATTTGGTGAATTGCTATATTTTACACATATATAAGGAATTTCTTATGTTTTTAAATGACCTTGACCTTTGACCTTGACCTATATTTCAAGGTCAAAGGTCAAATATTGCGATGCAGTTGGTCCCATGTCTCTAAGATACACCGTTTTAAAAAAAAGTTCATTAAATGTAAGTAGCATAAACTTTCAGGGGCAGTAACTCATACAAGGGACCAAAGAATGCTTTCGCAATGATAGAATGAAGAGAGTACTAAATGAGTCGAAGACACTGATGAAGGTTTGGAATCTCTACGGTTTACGGTTTCGGAGGAGTAGCGATAACAAAGTTTTGTTGCAAAAGGGGTGACAACTTTTGAAGGGGTCAAGCTCGGGGGACAAGAATGAAATCTTTGAAATAGTTTTAGAAGGACATATTAAAGATGCAAAGATATTCAGTATATGTTGAAAGACAAAAGAGATATTAAAAAAGCTAATTTTCTCATAGTTTGAATGACCTTGACCTTTGACCTCTATATAAATTTCAAGGTCAAAGGTTGAGATATCCAATGCCATTGGTCCCATGTCTCTACGATTAATCGTTTAAAAAAAAAAAATTATTCGTAACCATCAAAAACTTTCAGGGGCAATAACTAATTAAAGGGGTTCATGCAACCTTTCGCTCTGAAAAGATTGAAGAGTCTACTAAATTAGTCGAAGACATTAGTGAAGGTTTCGTATCTCTAAAGTTTAAGGTTTCGAAGGAGTAGCGATAACAAGCTTTCATTGCGAAAGGGGTTATAACTTCTTGAGGGGTCAAAGTTCATATACGCAGGGTCAACTGCAAAAATCTTTTTCGAAGTACATTCTTATGGACTTTAAATCTTTTCGATAACTTATGAAACAAAAAATCATTCGGCGGAAAAATAATAATAATAACTAGTAGACTAATTGTTCTCGAACAATTAGAGGTCTTTCCACCTTTCTTAAATTTCATATATTCTTCACATTTAACTCTCTACTGTTTATATTTTTACAAAAGAAACCAGAAATGGCTTGAGAGATGGAAAAAAATGAAAATTTTAAAAAAATTTGAAATGACCTTGACCTTTGACCTTGAACAAATATTCAAGGTCAAAGGTCAAGGGTCACATTGCAATTAACCCCATGCTTCTATGACTTTTAGTTTTAACGTTATAAGGTTTACTAGTAAGCGCAAAGATGTTAAAGGGTAATAACTTATATAAGGGGTCACCGGATACTTTCACACTGATAGACTGAAGTTGTGTCTAAATACCCTGAATACATTAGTGAAGGTTTCATGTCTCTGTGGTTTACAGTTTCAGAGAAGTAGCGATAACAAGGTTTTTTGCACAAGGGGCAATAACTTTTAAAAGGGTTAAGCTTAGGGGACAATATTAAAATCTTTGAAATATTTTTAAAAGTACATATTAAAGATATTAAGATATACTGTATATGTTGAAAGACAAAAGAGCTAAAAAAAGAGCTTTATTTCTCATATTTGGAATGACCTTGACCTTTGACCTTGTTATAAATTTCAAGGTCTAAGGTCAAAGAATCTAATGCAGTTGGTTTCATGTCTCTACGGCTTATAGTTTTGAAAATTTTTCATTATTTGTAAACTTCAAAAACTTTCAGGGGCAATAACTCAGAAAAGGGGTCGACGAATACTTTGGCAATGAAAAGATGAAAAGTCCCCTCAATTAGTCGAAGACATTGGTGAAGGTTCCGAACCTCTACGGTTTACGGTTTCGAAGGAGTAGCGATAACAAGCTTTTATTGCCAAAGGGGTTATAACTCTTGGAGGGGTCAAAGTTCATGTACGCAGGGTCAACTGTAAAAATCTTTTAAAGAGTACATTCTTATAGACTATAAATCTTTTCGATAGATCTTGAAACATAGAATCACATCAGGGGGTGGAAAAATAATAATAATAATAATAATAATAATAATAATAATAAACAGAAGAATATCAATAGGTCTTTCCACAGAAAGGTGGAAAGACCTAATAAACATAAGCATTTCAAGAGGTCTTTCCACAGAAAGGTGGAAAGACCTAATAAACAGAAGAATATCAATAGGTCTTTCCACAGAAAGGTGGAAAGACCTAACTAGTAAACTAATTGTTCAGAGAACAATTAGAGGCCTTTCCACCTTTTTAAGTGTTTCCGTGTCATCTGAGCTGAAAAAAAAGAAGAAAAATGCAAAAAATGAAAAAAAAAAAAAAAAAAAAAAAAAATATGCTTCTCCAGCTGGGCTCGAACTCAAAACCCTTGGATTGAAAGGTAGGTGCGCTAACCATTCGGCCACGCATTCCGATAACATACATAAGTTAATTGTTTAAGACTATAGAAGAAATGCAAGCGTATTTTTAGAATCGGTAGGGGAAGAAAGAAGTTCCGTAAAAGGAAATAGTTCCTGAACTTGCAAGCAGTATATAAAATAACAAGGGACGGGCTGCGTGAGAAAATGTTAACACTGTTCCCTAATGAAAATGTATTAATGGACTGTAGCCCGATTCATGGATATTGTGAGCATGCTGAATTTTTTGTAAATAGCTTTGTTGTAAGCTTAAAAGATCGGGTTCGGATTTTAACATTTCTGACTGAATATCCTGAAATAAATATGAAACATTTAAATAAGCATTTCTTTGGGTTAAATTAAATATGTGTAGCACAAATTAAACTCCCAGCATGCATCTTTAGAAGGGAAACACGACAATGAAAGCGAGAATTGTTTTTTTATATACCGAAAATCGCTATTTCTGGAAACTGATTAATTCTAAATAAAAATCAAATAAATTCCAAATGTAAAAGAAAGAGAGAATGCTTGATATTAAAATATCGTATCATATCAGGAGAATTGAATGCTACTAACGACATCTGAAGAAATAGCCGATAAAAGGTTTAGATCATTTCTTCGTTCACCTGCACTTAAATTTCAAACACAACAGAACTTGTAGTTTTTGCCGTCAAACTTCAGGACTTCTATAAACTTATAAGACTCACCGTAAAACTGTCCAGAAAGTTTCTCTGAGGTCAATACTACATTTTAAACCGAATTTGGTGTCGATCCGAGGTCTGGTTTGAATTCTAGAGTAATATTCTACGTTGTTGTTGATGTGATTTTTTTTTTTTTTTTTTTTTTTTTTTTTAAGAAGGGGGGGGGGTGAATTATTTATTTTATGCCTCTTTTAAACTAAGAATTGTGACTACTTCCACATCCTTAAGCCTTATTGTGACCTTTGGGTCAAGGTCAAAGGTCAGGTTCAAAGGTCAAGGTCATTACAAAAAAAAAAAAAAAAAAAAAAAACAAGAAATCTTTACTTTCTAAGTTTTTACCTGATACTGGAGCTGAATGCATGTCCTTACTTTTCCATTTGTCCCAAAGTCAAGGTCAAAGGTCAAGGTCAAAGTTCAAGGTCATTTGGTGAATTGCTATATTTTACACATATATAAGGAATTTCTTATGTTTTTAAATGACCTTGACCTTTGACCTTGACCTATATTTCAAGGTCAAAGGTCAAATATTGCGATGCAGTTGGTCCCATGTCTCTAAGATACACCGTTTTAAAAAAAAGTTCATTAAATGTAAGTAGCATAAACTTTCAGGGGCAGTAACTCATACAAGGGACCAAAGAATGCTTTCGCAATGATAGAATGAAGAGAGTACTAAATGAGTCGAAGACACTGATGAAGGTTTGGAATCTCTACGGTTTACGGTTTCGGAGGAGTAGCGATAACAAAGTTTTGTTGCAAAAGGGGTGACAACTTTTGAAGGGGTCAAGCTCGGGGGACAAGAATGAAATCTTTGAAATAGTTTTAGAAGGACATATTAAAGATGCAAAGATATTCAGTATATGTTGAAAGACAAAAGAGATATTAAAAAAGCTAATTTTCTCATAGTTTGAATGACCTTGACCTTTGACCTCTATATAAATTTCAAGGTCAAAGGTTGAGATATCCAATGCCATTGGTCCCATGTCTCTACGATTAATCGTTTAAAAAAAAAAAATTATTCGTAACCATCAAAAACTTTCAGGGGCAATAACTAATTAAAGGGGTTCATGCAACCTTTCGCTCTGAAAAGATTGAAGAGTCTACTAAATTAGTCGAAGACATTAGTGAAGGTTTCGTATCTCTAAAGTTTAAGGTTTCGAAGGAGTAGCGATAACAAGCTTTCATTGCGAAAGGGGTTATAACTTCTTGAGGGGTCAAAGTTCATATACGCAGGGTCAACTGCAAAAATCTTTTTCGAAGTACATTCTTATGGACTTTAAATCTTTTCGATAACTTATGAAACAAAAAATCATTCGGCGGAAAAATAATAATAATAACTAGTAGACTAATTGTTCTCGAACAATTAGAGGTCTTTCCACCTTTCTTAAATTTCATATATTCTTCACATTTAACTCTCTACTGTTTATATTTTTACAAAAGAAACCAGAAATGGCTTGAGAGATGGAAAAAAATGAAAATTTTAAAAAAATTTGAAATGACCTTGACCTTTGACCTTGAACAAATATTCAAGGTCAAAGGTCAAGGGTCACATTGCAATTAACCCCATGCTTCTATGACTTTTAGTTTTAACGTTATAAGGTTTACTAGTAAGCGCAAAGATGTTAAAGGGTAATAACTTATATAAGGGGTCACCGGATACTTTCACACTGATAGACTGAAGTTGTGTCTAAATACCCTGAATACATTAGTGAAGGTTTCATGTCTCTGTGGTTTACAGTTTCAGAGAAGTAGCGATAACAAGGTTTTTTGCACAAGGGGCAATAACTTTTAAAAGGGTTAAGCTTAGGGGACAATATTAAAATCTTTGAAATATTTTTAAAAGTACATATTAAAGATATTAAGATATACTGTATATGTTGAAAGACAAAAGAGCTAAAAAAAGAGCTTTATTTCTCATATTTGGAATGACCTTGACCTTTGACCTTGTTATAAATTTCAAGGTCTAAGGTCAAAGAATCTAATGCAGTTGGTTTCATGTCTCTACGGCTTATAGTTTTGAAAATTTTTCATTATTTGTAAACTTCAAAAACTTTCAGGGGCAATAACTCAGAAAAGGGGTCGACGAATACTTTGGCAATGAAAAGATGAAAAGTCCCCTCAATTAGTCGAAGACATTGGTGAAGGTTCCGAACCTCTACGGTTTACGGTTTCGAAGGAGTAGCGATAACAAGCTTTTATTGCCAAAGGGGTTATAACTCTTGGAGGGGTCAAAGTTCATGTACGCAGGGTCAACTGTAAAAATCTTTTAAAGAGTACATTCTTATAGACTATAAATCTTTTCGATAGATCTTGAAACATAGAATCACATCAGGGGGTGGAAAAATAATAATAATAATAATAATAATAATAATAATAATAAACAGAAGAATATCAATAGGTCTTTCCACAGAAAGGTGGAAAGACCTAATAAACATAAGCATTTCAAGAGGTCTTTCCACAGAAAGGTGGAAAGACCTAATAAACAGAAGAATATCAATAGGTCTTTCCACAGAAAGGTGGAAAGACCTAACTAGTAAACTAATTGTTCAGAGAACAATTAGAGGCCTTTCCACCTTTTTAAGTGTTTCCGTGTCATCTGAGCTGAAAAAAAAGAAGAAAAATGCAAAAAATGAAAAAAAAAAAAAAAAAAAAAAAAAATATGCTTCTCCAGCTGGGCTCGAACTCAAAACCCTTGGATTGAAAGGTAGGTGCGCTAACCATTCGGCCACGCATTCCGATAACATACATAAGTTAATTGTTTAAGACTATAGAAGAAATGCAAGCGTATTTTTAGAATCGGTAGGGGAAGAAAGAAGTTCCGTAAAAGGAAATAGTTCCTGAACTTGCAAGCAGTATATAAAATAACAAGGGACGGGCTGCGTGAGAAAATGTTAACACTGTTCCCTAATGAAAATGTATTAATGGACTGTAGCCCGATTCATGGATATTGTGAGCATGCTGAATTTTTTGTAAATAGCTTTGTTGTAAGCTTAAAAGATCGGGTTCGGATTTTAACATTTCTGACTGAATATCCTGAAATAAATATGAAACATTTAAATAAGCATTTCTTTGGGTTAAATTAAATATGTGTAGCACAAATTAAACTCCCAGCATGCATCTTTAGAAGGGAAACACGACAATGAAAGCGAGAATTGTTTTTTTATATACCGAAAATCGCTATTTCTGGAAACTGATTAATTCTAAATAAAAATCAAATAAATTCCAAATGTAAAAGAAAGAGAGAATGCTTGATATTAAAATATCGTATCATATCAGGAGAATTGAATGCTACTAACGACATCTGAAGAAATAGCCGATAAAAGGTTTAGATCATTTCTTCGTTCACCTGCACTTAAATTTCAAACACAACAGAACTTGTAGTTTTTGCCGTCAAACTTCAGGACTTCTATAAACTTATAAGACTCACCGTAAAACTGTCCAGAAAGTTTCTCTGAGGTCAATACTACATTTTAAACCGAATTTGGTGTCGATCCGAGGTCTGGTTTGAATTCTAGAGTAATATTCTACGTTGTTGTTGATGTGATTTTTTTTTTTTTTTTTTTTTTTTTTTTTAAGAAGGGGGGGGGGTGAATTATTTATTTTATGCCTCTTTTAAACTAAGAATTGTGACTACTTCCACATCCTTAAGCCTTATTGTGACCTTTGGGTCAAGGTCAAAGGTCAGGTTCAAAGGTCAAGGTCATTACAAAAAAAAAAAAAAAAAAAAAAAACAAGAAATCTTTACTTTCTAAGTTTTTACCTGATACTGGAGCTGAATGCATGTCCTTACTTTTCCATTTGTCCCAAAGTCAAGGTCAAAGGTCAAGGTCAAAGTTCAAGGTCATTTGGTGAATTGCTATATTTTACACATATATAAGGAATTTCTTATGTTTTTAAATGACCTTGACCTTTGACCTTGACCTATATTTCAAGGTCAAAGGTCAAATATTGCGATGCAGTTGGTCCCATGTCTCTAAGATACACCGTTTTAAAAAAAAGTTCATTAAATGTAAGTAGCATAAACTTTCAGGGGCAGTAACTCATACAAGGGACCAAAGAATGCTTTCGCAATGATAGAATGAAGAGAGTACTAAATGAGTCGAAGACACTGATGAAGGTTTGGAATCTCTACGGTTTACGGTTTCGGAGGAGTAGCGATAACAAAGTTTTGTTGCAAAAGGGGTGACAACTTTTGAAGGGGTCAAGCTCGGGGGACAAGAATGAAATCTTTGAAATAGTTTTAGAAGGACATATTAAAGATGCAAAGATATTCAGTATATGTTGAAAGACAAAAGAGATATTAAAAAAGCTAATTTTCTCATAGTTTGAATGACCTTGACCTTTGACCTCTATATAAATTTCAAGGTCAAAGGTTGAGATATCCAATGCCATTGGTCCCATGTCTCTACGATTAATCGTTTAAAAAAAAAAAATTATTCGTAACCATCAAAAACTTTCAGGGGCAATAACTAATTAAAGGGGTTCATGCAACCTTTCGCTCTGAAAAGATTGAAGAGTCTACTAAATTAGTCGAAGACATTAGTGAAGGTTTCGTATCTCTAAAGTTTAAGGTTTCGAAGGAGTAGCGATAACAAGCTTTCATTGCGAAAGGGGTTATAACTTCTTGAGGGGTCAAAGTTCATATACGCAGGGTCAACTGCAAAAATCTTTTTCGAAGTACATTCTTATGGACTTTAAATCTTTTCGATAACTTATGAAACAAAAAATCATTCGGCGGAAAAATAATAATAATAACTAGTAGACTAATTGTTCTCGAACAATTAGAGGTCTTTCCACCTTTCTTAAATTTCATATATTCTTCACATTTAACTCTCTACTGTTTATATTTTTACAAAAGAAACCAGAAATGGCTTGAGAGATGGAAAAAAATGAAAATTTTAAAAAAATTTGAAATGACCTTGACCTTTGACCTTGAACAAATATTCAAGGTCAAAGGTCAAGGGTCACATTGCAATTAACCCCATGCTTCTATGACTTTTAGTTTTAACGTTATAAGGTTTACTAGTAAGCGCAAAGATGTTAAAGGGTAATAACTTATATAAGGGGTCACCGGATACTTTCACACTGATAGACTGAAGTTGTGTCTAAATACCCTGAATACATTAGTGAAGGTTTCATGTCTCTGTGGTTTACAGTTTCAGAGAAGTAGCGATAACAAGGTTTTTTGCACAAGGGGCAATAACTTTTAAAAGGGTTAAGCTTAGGGGACAATATTAAAATCTTTGAAATATTTTTAAAAGTACATATTAAAGATATTAAGATATACTGTATATGTTGAAAGACAAAAGAGCTAAAAAAAGAGCTTTATTTCTCATATTTGGAATGACCTTGACCTTTGACCTTGTTATAAATTTCAAGGTCTAAGGTCAAAGAATCTAATGCAGTTGGTTTCATGTCTCTACGGCTTATAGTTTTGAAAATTTTTCATTATTTGTAAACTTCAAAAACTTTCAGGGGCAATAACTCAGAAAAGGGGTCGACGAATACTTTGGCAATGAAAAGATGAAAAGTCCCCTCAATTAGTCGAAGACATTGGTGAAGGTTCCGAACCTCTACGGTTTACGGTTTCGAAGGAGTAGCGATAACAAGCTTTTATTGCCAAAGGGGTTATAACTCTTGGAGGGGTCAAAGTTCATGTACGCAGGGTCAACTGTAAAAATCTTTTAAAGAGTACATTCTTATAGACTATAAATCTTTTCGATAGATCTTGAAACATAGAATCACATCAGGGGGTGGAAAAATAATAATAATAATAATAATAATAATAATAATAATAAACAGAAGAATATCAATAGGTCTTTCCACAGAAAGGTGGAAAGACCTAATAAACATAAGCATTTCAAGAGGTCTTTCCACAGAAAGGTGGAAAGACCTAATAAACAGAAGAATATCAATAGGTCTTTCCACAGAAAGGTGGAAAGACCTAACTAGTAAACTAATTGTTCAGAGAACAATTAGAGGCCTTTCCACCTTTTTAAGTGTTTCCGTGTCATCTGAGCTGAAAAAAAAGAAGAAAAATGCAAAAAATGAAAAAAAAAAAAAAAAAAAAAAAAAATATGCTTCTCCAGCTGGGCTCGAACTCAAAACCCTTGGATTGAAAGGTAGGTGCGCTAACCATTCGGCCACGCATTCCGATAACATACATAAGTTAATTGTTTAAGACTATAGAAGAAATGCAAGCGTATTTTTAGAATCGGTAGGGGAAGAAAGAAGTTCCGTAAAAGGAAATAGTTCCTGAACTTGCAAGCAGTATATAAAATAACAAGGGACGGGCTGCGTGAGAAAATGTTAACACTGTTCCCTAATGAAAATGTATTAATGGACTGTAGCCCGATTCATGGATATTGTGAGCATGCTGAATTTTTTGTAAATAGCTTTGTTGTAAGCTTAAAAGATCGGGTTCGGATTTTAACATTTCTGACTGAATATCCTGAAATAAATATGAAACATTTAAATAAGCATTTCTTTGGGTTAAATTAAATATGTGTAGCACAAATTAAACTCCCAGCATGCATCTTTAGAAGGGAAACACGACAATGAAAGCGAGAATTGTTTTTTTATATACCGAAAATCGCTATTTCTGGAAACTGATTAATTCTAAATAAAAATCAAATAAATTCCAAATGTAAAAGAAAGAGAGAATGCTTGATATTAAAATATCGTATCATATCAGGAGAATTGAATGCTACTAACGACATCTGAAGAAATAGCCGATAAAAGGTTTAGATCATTTCTTCGTTCACCTGCACTTAAATTTCAAACACAACAGAACTTGTAGTTTTTGCCGTCAAACTTCAGGACTTCTATAAACTTATAAGACTCACCGTAAAACTGTCCAGAAAGTTTCTCTGAGGTCAATACTACATTTTAAACCGAATTTGGTGTCGATCCGAGGTCTGGTTTGAATTCTAGAGTAATATTCTACGTTGTTGTTGATGTGATTTTTTTTTTTTTTTTTTTTTTTTTTTTTAAGAAGGGGGGGGGGTGAATTATTTATTTTATGCCTCTTTTAAACTAAGAATTGTGACTACTTCCACATCCTTAAGCCTTATTGTGACCTTTGGGTCAAGGTCAAAGGTCAGGTTCAAAGGTCAAGGTCATTACAAAAAAAAAAAAAAAAAAAAAAAACAAGAAATCTTTACTTTCTAAGTTTTTACCTGATACTGGAGCTGAATGCATGTCCTTACTTTTCCATTTGTCCCAAAGTCAAGGTCAAAGGTCAAGGTCAAAGTTCAAGGTCATTTGGTGAATTGCTATATTTTACACATATATAAGGAATTTCTTATGTTTTTAAATGACCTTGACCTTTGACCTTGACCTATATTTCAAGGTCAAAGGTCAAATATTGCGATGCAGTTGGTCCCATGTCTCTAAGATACACCGTTTTAAAAAAAAGTTCATTAAATGTAAGTAGCATAAACTTTCAGGGGCAGTAACTCATACAAGGGACCAAAGAATGCTTTCGCAATGATAGAATGAAGAGAGTACTAAATGAGTCGAAGACACTGATGAAGGTTTGGAATCTCTACGGTTTACGGTTTCGGAGGAGTAGCGATAACAAAGTTTTGTTGCAAAAGGGGTGACAACTTTTGAAGGGGTCAAGCTCGGGGGACAAGAATGAAATCTTTGAAATAGTTTTAGAAGGACATATTAAAGATGCAAAGATATTCAGTATATGTTGAAAGACAAAAGAGATATTAAAAAAGCTAATTTTCTCATAGTTTGAATGACCTTGACCTTTGACCTCTATATAAATTTCAAGGTCAAAGGTTGAGATATCCAATGCCATTGGTCCCATGTCTCTACGATTAATCGTTTAAAAAAAAAAAATTATTCGTAACCATCAAAAACTTTCAGGGGCAATAACTAATTAAAGGGGTTCATGCAACCTTTCGCTCTGAAAAGATTGAAGAGTCTACTAAATTAGTCGAAGACATTAGTGAAGGTTTCGTATCTCTAAAGTTTAAGGTTTCGAAGGAGTAGCGATAACAAGCTTTCATTGCGAAAGGGGTTATAACTTCTTGAGGGGTCAAAGTTCATATACGCAGGGTCAACTGCAAAAATCTTTTTCGAAGTACATTCTTATGGACTTTAAATCTTTTCGATAACTTATGAAACAAAAAATCATTCGGCGGAAAAATAATAATAATAACTAGTAGACTAATTGTTCTCGAACAATTAGAGGTCTTTCCACCTTTCTTAAATTTCATATATTCTTCACATTTAACTCTCTACTGTTTATATTTTTACAAAAGAAACCAGAAATGGCTTGAGAGATGGAAAAAAATGAAAATTTTAAAAAAATTTGAAATGACCTTGACCTTTGACCTTGAACAAATATTCAAGGTCAAAGGTCAAGGGTCACATTGCAATTAACCCCATGCTTCTATGACTTTTAGTTTTAACGTTATAAGGTTTACTAGTAAGCGCAAAGATGTTAAAGGGTAATAACTTATATAAGGGGTCACCGGATACTTTCACACTGATAGACTGAAGTTGTGTCTAAATACCCTGAATACATTAGTGAAGGTTTCATGTCTCTGTGGTTTACAGTTTCAGAGAAGTAGCGATAACAAGGTTTTTTGCACAAGGGGCAATAACTTTTAAAAGGGTTAAGCTTAGGGGACAATATTAAAATCTTTGAAATATTTTTAAAAGTACATATTAAAGATATTAAGATATACTGTATATGTTGAAAGACAAAAGAGCTAAAAAAAGAGCTTTATTTCTCATATTTGGAATGACCTTGACCTTTGACCTTGTTATAAATTTCAAGGTCTAAGGTCAAAGAATCTAATGCAGTTGGTTTCATGTCTCTACGGCTTATAGTTTTGAAAATTTTTCATTATTTGTAAACTTCAAAAACTTTCAGGGGCAATAACTCAGAAAAGGGGTCGACGAATACTTTGGCAATGAAAAGATGAAAAGTCCCCTCAATTAGTCGAAGACATTGGTGAAGGTTCCGAACCTCTACGGTTTACGGTTTCGAAGGAGTAGCGATAACAAGCTTTTATTGCCAAAGGGGTTATAACTCTTGGAGGGGTCAAAGTTCATGTACGCAGGGTCAACTGTAAAAATCTTTTAAAGAGTACATTCTTATAGACTATAAATCTTTTCGATAGATCTTGAAACATAGAATCACATCAGGGGGTGGAAAAATAATAATAATAATAATAATAATAATAATAATAATAAACAGAAGAATATCAATAGGTCTTTCCACAGAAAGGTGGAAAGACCTAATAAACATAAGCATTTCAAGAGGTCTTTCCACAGAAAGGTGGAAAGACCTAATAAACAGAAGAATATCAATAGGTCTTTCCACAGAAAGGTGGAAAGACCTAACTAGTAAACTAATTGTTCAGAGAACAATTAGAGGCCTTTCCACCTTTTTAAGTGTTTCCGTGTCATCTGAGCTGAAAAAAAAGAAGAAAAATGCAAAAAATGAAAAAAAAAAAAAAAAAAAAAAAAAATATGCTTCTCCAGCTGGGCTCGAACTCAAAACCCTTGGATTGAAAGGTAGGTGCGCTAACCATTCGGCCACGCATTCCGATAACATACATAAGTTAATTGTTTAAGACTATAGAAGAAATGCAAGCGTATTTTTAGAATCGGTAGGGGAAGAAAGAAGTTCCGTAAAAGGAAATAGTTCCTGAACTTGCAAGCAGTATATAAAATAACAAGGGACGGGCTGCGTGAGAAAATGTTAACACTGTTCCCTAATGAAAATGTATTAATGGACTGTAGCCCGATTCATGGATATTGTGAGCATGCTGAATTTTTTGTAAATAGCTTTGTTGTAAGCTTAAAAGATCGGGTTCGGATTTTAACATTTCTGACTGAATATCCTGAAATAAATATGAAACATTTAAATAAGCATTTCTTTGGGTTAAATTAAATATGTGTAGCACAAATTAAACTCCCAGCATGCATCTTTAGAAGGGAAACACGACAATGAAAGCGAGAATTGTTTTTTTATATACCGAAAATCGCTATTTCTGGAAACTGATTAATTCTAAATAAAAATCAAATAAATTCCAAATGTAAAAGAAAGAGAGAATGCTTGATATTAAAATATCGTATCATATCAGGAGAATTGAATGCTACTAACGACATCTGAAGAAATAGCCGATAAAAGGTTTAGATCATTTCTTCGTTCACCTGCACTTAAATTTCAAACACAACAGAACTTGTAGTTTTTGCCGTCAAACTTCAGGACTTCTATAAACTTATAAGACTCACCGTAAAACTGTCCAGAAAGTTTCTCTGAGGTCAATACTACATTTTAAACCGAATTTGGTGTCGATCCGAGGTCTGGTTTGAATTCTAGAGTAATATTCTACGTTGTTGTTGATGTGATTTTTTTTTTTTTTTTTTTTTTTTTTTTTAAGAAGGGGGGGGGGTGAATTATTTATTTTATGCCTCTTTTAAACTAAGAATTGTGACTACTTCCACATCCTTAAGCCTTATTGTGACCTTTGGGTCAAGGTCAAAGGTCAGGTTCAAAGGTCAAGGTCATTACAAAAAAAAAAAAAAAAAAAAAAAACAAGAAATCTTTACTTTCTAAGTTTTTACCTGATACTGGAGCTGAATGCATGTCCTTACTTTTCCATTTGTCCCAAAGTCAAGGTCAAAGGTCAAGGTCAAAGTTCAAGGTCATTTGGTGAATTGCTATATTTTACACATATATAAGGAATTTCTTATGTTTTTAAATGACCTTGACCTTTGACCTTGACCTATATTTCAAGGTCAAAGGTCAAATATTGCGATGCAGTTGGTCCCATGTCTCTAAGATACACCGTTTTAAAAAAAAGTTCATTAAATGTAAGTAGCATAAACTTTCAGGGGCAGTAACTCATACAAGGGACCAAAGAATGCTTTCGCAATGATAGAATGAAGAGAGTACTAAATGAGTCGAAGACACTGATGAAGGTTTGGAATCTCTACGGTTTACGGTTTCGGAGGAGTAGCGATAACAAAGTTTTGTTGCAAAAGGGGTGACAACTTTTGAAGGGGTCAAGCTCGGGGGACAAGAATGAAATCTTTGAAATAGTTTTAGAAGGACATATTAAAGATGCAAAGATATTCAGTATATGTTGAAAGACAAAAGAGATATTAAAAAAGCTAATTTTCTCATAGTTTGAATGACCTTGACCTTTGACCTCTATATAAATTTCAAGGTCAAAGGTTGAGATATCCAATGCCATTGGTCCCATGTCTCTACGATTAATCGTTTAAAAAAAAAAAATTATTCGTAACCATCAAAAACTTTCAGGGGCAATAACTAATTAAAGGGGTTCATGCAACCTTTCGCTCTGAAAAGATTGAAGAGTCTACTAAATTAGTCGAAGACATTAGTGAAGGTTTCGTATCTCTAAAGTTTAAGGTTTCGAAGGAGTAGCGATAACAAGCTTTCATTGCGAAAGGGGTTATAACTTCTTGAGGGGTCAAAGTTCATATACGCAGGGTCAACTGCAAAAATCTTTTTCGAAGTACATTCTTATGGACTTTAAATCTTTTCGATAACTTATGAAACAAAAAATCATTCGGCGGAAAAATAATAATAATAACTAGTAGACTAATTGTTCTCGAACAATTAGAGGTCTTTCCACCTTTCTTAAATTTCATATATTCTTCACATTTAACTCTCTACTGTTTATATTTTTACAAAAGAAACCAGAAATGGCTTGAGAGATGGAAAAAAATGAAAATTTTAAAAAAATTTGAAATGACCTTGACCTTTGACCTTGAACAAATATTCAAGGTCAAAGGTCAAGGGTCACATTGCAATTAACCCCATGCTTCTATGACTTTTAGTTTTAACGTTATAAGGTTTACTAGTAAGCGCAAAGATGTTAAAGGGTAATAACTTATATAAGGGGTCACCGGATACTTTCACACTGATAGACTGAAGTTGTGTCTAAATACCCTGAATACATTAGTGAAGGTTTCATGTCTCTGTGGTTTACAGTTTCAGAGAAGTAGCGATAACAAGGTTTTTTGCACAAGGGGCAATAACTTTTAAAAGGGTTAAGCTTAGGGGACAATATTAAAATCTTTGAAATATTTTTAAAAGTACATATTAAAGATATTAAGATATACTGTATATGTTGAAAGACAAAAGAGCTAAAAAAAGAGCTTTATTTCTCATATTTGGAATGACCTTGACCTTTGACCTTGTTATAAATTTCAAGGTCTAAGGTCAAAGAATCTAATGCAGTTGGTTTCATGTCTCTACGGCTTATAGTTTTGAAAATTTTTCATTATTTGTAAACTTCAAAAACTTTCAGGGGCAATAACTCAGAAAAGGGGTCGACGAATACTTTGGCAATGAAAAGATGAAAAGTCCCCTCAATTAGTCGAAGACATTGGTGAAGGTTCCGAACCTCTACGGTTTACGGTTTCGAAGGAGTAGCGATAACAAGCTTTTATTGCCAAAGGGGTTATAACTCTTGGAGGGGTCAAAGTTCATGTACGCAGGGTCAACTGTAAAAATCTTTTAAAGAGTACATTCTTATAGACTATAAATCTTTTCGATAGATCTTGAAACATAGAATCACATCAGGGGGTGGAAAAATAATAATAATAATAATAATAATAATAATAATAATAAACAGAAGAATATCAATAGGTCTTTCCACAGAAAGGTGGAAAGACCTAATAAACATAAGCATTTCAAGAGGTCTTTCCACAGAAAGGTGGAAAGACCTAATAAACAGAAGAATATCAATAGGTCTTTCCACAGAAAGGTGGAAAGACCTAACTAGTAAACTAATTGTTCAGAGAACAATTAGAGGCCTTTCCACCTTTTTAAGTGTTTCCGTGTCATCTGAGCTGAAAAAAAAGAAGAAAAATGCAAAAAATGAAAAAAAAAAAAAAAAAAAAAAAAAATATGCTTCTCCAGCTGGGCTCGAACTCAAAACCCTTGGATTGAAAGGTAGGTGCGCTAACCATTCGGCCACGCATTCCGATAACATACATAAGTTAATTGTTTAAGACTATAGAAGAAATGCAAGCGTATTTTTAGAATCGGTAGGGGAAGAAAGAAGTTCCGTAAAAGGAAATAGTTCCTGAACTTGCAAGCAGTATATAAAATAACAAGGGACGGGCTGCGTGAGAAAATGTTAACACTGTTCCCTAATGAAAATGTATTAATGGACTGTAGCCCGATTCATGGATATTGTGAGCATGCTGAATTTTTTGTAAATAGCTTTGTTGTAAGCTTAAAAGATCGGGTTCGGATTTTAACATTTCTGACTGAATATCCTGAAATAAATATGAAACATTTAAATAAGCATTTCTTTGGGTTAAATTAAATATGTGTAGCACAAATTAAACTCCCAGCATGCATCTTTAGAAGGGAAACACGACAATGAAAGCGAGAATTGTTTTTTTATATACCGAAAATCGCTATTTCTGGAAACTGATTAATTCTAAATAAAAATCAAATAAATTCCAAATGTAAAAGAAAGAGAGAATGCTTGATATTAAAATATCGTATCATATCAGGAGAATTGAATGCTACTAACGACATCTGAAGAAATAGCCGATAAAAGGTTTAGATCATTTCTTCGTTCACCTGCACTTAAATTTCAAACACAACAGAACTTGTAGTTTTTGCCGTCAAACTTCAGGACTTCTATAAACTTATAAGACTCACCGTAAAACTGTCCAGAAAGTTTCTCTGAGGTCAATACTACATTTTAAACCGAATTTGGTGTCGATCCGAGGTCTGGTTTGAATTCTAGAGTAATATTCTACGTTGTTGTTGATGTGATTTTTTTTTTTTTTTTTTTTTTTTTTTTTAAGAAGGGGGGGGGGTGAATTATTTATTTTATGCCTCTTTTAAACTAAGAATTGTGACTACTTCCACATCCTTAAGCCTTATTGTGACCTTTGGGTCAAGGTCAAAGGTCAGGTTCAAAGGTCAAGGTCATTACAAAAAAAAAAAAAAAAAAAAAAAACAAGAAATCTTTACTTTCTAAGTTTTTACCTGATACTGGAGCTGAATGCATGTCCTTACTTTTCCATTTGTCCCAAAGTCAAGGTCAAAGGTCAAGGTCAAAGTTCAAGGTCATTTGGTGAATTGCTATATTTTACACATATATAAGGAATTTCTTATGTTTTTAAATGACCTTGACCTTTGACCTTGACCTAT
This sequence comes from Saccostrea echinata, assembly GCF_033153115.1. Classification (NCBI taxonomy): domain Eukaryota; kingdom Metazoa; phylum Mollusca; class Bivalvia; order Ostreida; family Ostreidae; genus Saccostrea; species Saccostrea echinata. The sequence goes on from NW_026890104.1 coordinate 27,083, forward strand.
ATTTCAAGGTCAAAGGTCAAATATTGCGATGCAGTTGGTCCCATGTCTCTAAGATACACCGTTTTAAAAAAAAGTTCATTAAATGTAAGTAGCATAAACTTTCAGGGGCAGTAACTCATACAAGGGACCAAAGAATGCTTTCGCAATGATAGAATGAAGAGAGTACTAAATGAGTCGAAGACACTGATGAAGGTTTGGAATCTCTACGGTTTACGGTTTCGGAGGAGTAGCGATAACAAAGTTTTGTTGCAAAAGGGGTGACAACTTTTGAAGGGGTCAAGCTCGGGGGACAAGAATGAAATCTTTGAAATAGTTTTAGAAGGACATATTAAAGATGCAAAGATATTCAGTATATGTTGAAAGACAAAAGAGATATTAAAAAAGCTAATTTTCTCATAGTTTGAATGACCTTGACCTTTGACCTCTATATAAATTTCAAGGTCAAAGGTTGAGATATCCAATGCCATTGGTCCCATGTCTCTACGATTAATCGTTTAAAAAAAAAAAATTATTCGTAACCATCAAAAACTTTCAGGGGCAATAACTAATTAAAGGGGTTCATGCAACCTTTCGCTCTGAAAAGATTGAAGAGTCTACTAAATTAGTCGAAGACATTAGTGAAGGTTTCGTATCTCTAAAGTTTAAGGTTTCGAAGGAGTAGCGATAACAAGCTTTCATTGCGAAAGGGGTTATAACTTCTTGAGGGGTCAAAGTTCATATACGCAGGGTCAACTGCAAAAATCTTTTTCGAAGTACATTCTTATGGACTTTAAATCTTTTCGATAACTTATGAAACAAAAAATCATTCGGCGGAAAAATAATAATAATAACTAGTAGACTAATTGTTCTCGAACAATTAGAGGTCTTTCCACCTTTCTTAAATTTCATATATTCTTCACATTTAACTCTCTACTGTTTATATTTTTACAAAAGAAACCAGAAATGGCTTGAGAGATGGAAAAAAATGAAAATTTTAAAAAAATTTGAAATGACCTTGACCTTTGACCTTGAACAAATATTCAAGGTCAAAGGTCAAGGGTCACATTGCAATTAACCCCATGCTTCTATGACTTTTAGTTTTAACGTTATAAGGTTTACTAGTAAGCGCAAAGATGTTAAAGGGTAATAACTTATATAAGGGGTCACCGGATACTTTCACACTGATAGACTGAAGTTGTGTCTAAATACCCTGAATACATTAGTGAAGGTTTCATGTCTCTGTGGTTTACAGTTTCAGAGAAGTAGCGATAACAAGGTTTTTTGCACAAGGGGCAATAACTTTTAAAAGGGTTAAGCTTAGGGGACAATATTAAAATCTTTGAAATATTTTTAAAAGTACATATTAAAGATATTAAGATATACTGTATATGTTGAAAGACAAAAGAGCTAAAAAAAGAGCTTTATTTCTCATATTTGGAATGACCTTGACCTTTGACCTTGTTATAAATTTCAAGGTCTAAGGTCAAAGAATCTAATGCAGTTGGTTTCATGTCTCTACGGCTTATAGTTTTGAAAATTTTTCATTATTTGTAAACTTCAAAAACTTTCAGGGGCAATAACTCAGAAAAGGGGTCGACGAATACTTTGGCAATGAAAAGATGAAAAGTCCCCTCAATTAGTCGAAGACATTGGTGAAGGTTCCGAACCTCTACGGTTTACGGTTTCGAAGGAGTAGCGATAACAAGCTTTTATTGCCAAAGGGGTTATAACTCTTGGAGGGGTCAAAGTTCATGTACGCAGGGTCAACTGTAAAAATCTTTTAAAGAGTACATTCTTATAGACTATAAATCTTTTCGATAGATCTTGAAACATAGAATCACATCAGGGGGTGGAAAAATAATAATAATAATAATAATAATAATAATAATAATAAACAGAAGAATATCAATAGGTCTTTCCACAGAAAGGTGGAAAGACCTAATAAACATAAGCATTTCAAGAGGTCTTTCCACAGAAAGGTGGAAAGACCTAATAAACAGAAGAATATCAATAGGTCTTTCCACAGAAAGGTGGAAAGACCTAACTAGTAAACTAATTGTTCAGAGAACAATTAGAGGCCTTTCCACCTTTTTAAGTGTTTCCGTGTCATCTGAGCTGAAAAAAAAGAAGAAAAATGCAAAAAATGAAAAAAAAAAAAAAAAAAAAAAAAAATATGCTTCTCCAGCTGGGCTCGAACTCAAAACCCTTGGATTGAAAGGTAGGTGCGCTAACCATTCGGCCACGCATTCCGATAACATACATAAGTTAATTGTTTAAGACTATAGAAGAAATGCAAGCGTATTTTTAGAATCGGTAGGGGAAGAAAGAAGTTCCGTAAAAGGAAATAGTTCCTGAACTTGCAAGCAGTATATAAAATAACAAGGGACGGGCTGCGTGAGAAAATGTTAACACTGTTCCCTAATGAAAATGTATTAATGGACTGTAGCCCGATTCATGGATATTGTGAGCATGCTGAATTTTTTGTAAATAGCTTTGTTGTAAGCTTAAAAGATCGGGTTCGGATTTTAACATTTCTGACTGAATATCCTGAAATAAATATGAAACATTTAAATAAGCATTTCTTTGGGTTAAATTAAATATGTGTAGCACAAATTAAACTCCCAGCATGCATCTTTAGAAGGGAAACACGACAATGAAAGCGAGAATTGTTTTTTTATATACCGAAAATCGCTATTTCTGGAAACTGATTAATTCTAAATAAAAATCAAATAAATTCCAAATGTAAAAGAAAGAGAGAATGCTTGATATTAAAATATCGTATCATATCAGGAGAATTGAATGCTACTAACGACATCTGAAGAAATAGCCGATAAAAGGTTTAGATCATTTCTTCGTTCACCTGCACTTAAATTTCAAACACAACAGAACTTGTAGTTTTTGCCGTCAAACTTCAGGACTTCTATAAACTTATAAGACTCACCGTAAAACTGTCCAGAAAGTTTCTCTGAGGTCAATACTACATTTTAAACCGAATTTGGTGTCGATCCGAGGTCTGGTTTGAATTCTAGAGTAATATTCTACGTTGTTGTTGATGTGATTTTTTTTTTTTTTTTTTTTTTTTTTTTTAAGAAGGGGGGGGGGTGAATTATTT
>NW_026890105.1:0-16901 GCF_033153115.1 Saccostrea echinata
ATTTATTTCATCGGCACTTTTCTAAGTAGTTTAACTAAATCAGAACATTTAACACCTCAAATTAAACCTTCGAATGCACAGTGCACAAAAATAGAATTACGATATGCACAGTAAAACACATGTCATGCATGCATTGTACTTCCATGGTAACTATGTAAACAAATGCCATCAACACGGAAGCAAAAAGAAAAGAGAGAGAGAGAGAGAGAAAGGAAGAGAGAAGAAGAGAAAGGAAGAGAGAAGGGGAAAGAGAGAAAAATTGGCCCCTAAATCGCCAAAAAAAAAAAAAAAAAAAAAAAAAAAAACATCTTTTTTTGGAGCTGCGCGAAGACCTTTTGAACTCTACGGAGAAACGAGCCCGACTATAAATCTATAGCAAAAGACGAATTTTTGAGTTTATTTATTTTCTTGTATTTTTCTTCTTCTTTCTTTTGTTCTTTTGAAAGCCAAATGATATGGAAACATGTTTCTCAAAACTATTTAATTCCGATAACTACATTGTACAACAATTTTTGATTCCTAAATAGGTAGTTTACTGCATACATCTTCATTGGAATTCGTGGCGTAGTGGTTAGCGCGCCTGCCTCTCAAGCTAAGGGTTATGAGTTCGATCCCTGCTGGAAGAACTTTTTTTTTTTTTTTTTTTTTTTGGCATTTTTCTTCTTTTTTTACAGCCCAAATTACATGGAAACACTTAAAAAGGTGGAAAGACCTCTAATTGTTCTGTGAACAATTAGTCTACTAGTGTTTTATTAGGTCTTTCCACCTTTCTGTGGAAAGACCTATTGGTTTTCTTCTGTTTCTTATTATTAGGTCTTTCCACCTTTCTGTGGAAAGACCTCTTGAAATGCTTATGTTTATTATTATTATTATTATTATTAGGTCTTTCCACCTTTCTGTGGAAAGACCTATTGATATTCTTCTGTTTCTTATTATTATTATTTTTTATTATTTTTCCGCCGTGTGATTTTGAGTTTCAAGATCTATCGAAAAGATTTATACTTCATAAGAATGTACTCCGTAAAAGATTTTTGCAGTTGACCCTGCGTATATGAACTTTGACCCCTCAAAGAGTTATGAACCCTTTCGCAATAAAAGCTTGTTATCGCTACTCCTCTGAAACCGTAAACCCTAGAGTTACGAAACCTTCACCGATGTCTTCGACTACTTGAGAAGACTTTTCAATCTTTCATTGTGAAATGATAGTTGGAGCACAATGATGAGTTATTGCCCCCTGAAAGTTTTTGTTCTTTTACGTATAATGAAAATAATGAAACCGATTAATCGTAGAGACACGAAACCAACTGCATTGGATTCTTCATCATCTGACCTTCAAAATCTGTTCAAGGTCAAAGGTCAAGGTCACTCTAAATATGAGAAATATAGCTCTTTTTATATCTCTTTTGTCTTACAACATATATTACATAACATTAAATACATCATATGTCCTTTTAAAACTATTTTCAGATTTCACTTTTCAACCCCTAAGCCTGACGCATTAAAAAGTTCTGGCCCCTTGTGCGAAAAACCTTGTTATCGCTACTCCTCCGAAACCATTGACCGTAGAGATGCGAATCCTTCGACAGCGTCTTCGACTACTTTAGGGACTTTGACCTTGAAATTTAGGTCAAGGTCAAAGGTCAAGGTCATTCAAAACATGAAAAAGTCAGTGCTTTTGATGTCTCTTTCATTTTATTAGGGCTTTCCACCTTTCTGTGGAAAGTCCTATTGAAATTGTTCTGTTTATTATTATTATTATTTTTCCGCCGCGTGTTTTTGAGTTTCAAGATTTATCGAAAAGATTCATGGTCCATAAGAATGTACTTGGTAAAAGATTTTTGCAGTTGACCCTGCGTATATGAACTTTGAACCCTCGAGGAGTTATAACCCCTTTCGCAATAAATCCTTGTTATCGCTACTCCTCCGAAACCGTAAACCCTAGAGTTACGAAACCTTCACCGATGTCTTCGACTACTTAAGAATACTTTTCAATCTTGGTATTGCGAAATGATAGATCGAGCACTTTGAAGAGTAATTGCCCCCTGAAAGTTTTTGTTCTTTATGTATAATGAAAAAAATTTAAACGATTAATCGTAGAGACACGAAACCAACTGCATTGGATTCTTCATCATTTGACCTTCAAAATCTGTTCAAGGTCAAAGGTCAAGGTCACTCTAAATATGAGAAATATAGCTCTTTTAAAATCTCTTTTGTCTTACAACATATATTACATAACATTAAATACATCATATGTCCTTTTAAAACTATTTTCAGATTTCACTTTTCAACCCCTAAGCCTGACGCATTAAAAAGTTCTTGCCCCTTGTGCGAAAAACCTTGTTATCGCTACTCCTCCGAAACCATTGACCGTAGAGATGCGAAACCTTCGACAGTGTCTTCGACTACTTTAGAAACTTTGACCTTGAAAATTAGGTCAAGGTCAAAGGTCAAGGTCATCCAAAATACGAGAAATACAGAATATATGAAAGGGGGGGGGGGGTGTTAAACCAATATAAATGTATGAAATAAACTATTCCACGCTTTAATTATCTTGTTTTCTTCTTAAAATGCATGTAGATCATTTTATTTATCATAGCTGCATTTAATATAACCCACATGGAAGCTTGTTTCATTCAGGAATCTTCTTACTGAGCCTGCAACAATCTTAGGATCCGCAGTCAGGTCGCTTTGAGTCCAGTCCATGTTTTCCTATATGACGACCTACATACCATTAGCCTCGAGTCCGATTTATTTCATCGGCACTTTTCTAAGTAGTTTAACTAAATCAGAACATTTAACACCTCAAATTAAACCTTCGAATGCACAGTGCACAAAAATAGAATTACGATATGCACAGTAAAACACATGTCATGCATGCATTGTACTTCCATGGTAACTATGTAAACAAATGCCATCAACACGGAAGCAAAAAGAAAAGAGAGAGAGAGAGAGAGAAAGGAAGAGAGAAGAAGAGAAAGGAAGAGAGAAGGGGAAAGAGAGAAAAATTGGCCCCTAAATCGCCAAAAAAAAAAAAAAAAAAAAAAAAAAAAAACATCTTTTTTTGGAGCTGCGCGAAGACCTTTTGAACTCTACGGAGAAACGAGCCCGACTATAAATCTATAGCAAAAGACGAATTTTTGAGTTTATTTATTTTCTTGTATTTTTCTTCTTCTTTCTTTTGTTCTTTTGAAAGCCAAATGATATGGAAACATGTTTCTCAAAACTATTCAATTCCGATAACTATGTTGTACAACAATTTTTTTAAAATTCCTAAATAGGTAGTTTACTGCATACATCTTCATTGGAATTCGTGGCGTAGTGGTTAGCGCGCCTGCCTCTCAAGCTAAGGGTTATGAGTTCGATCCCTGCTGGAAGAACTTTTTTTTTTTTTTTTTTTTTTTGGCATTTTTCTTCTTTTTTTACAGCCCAAATTACATGGAAACACTTAAAAAGGTGGAAAGACCTCTAATTGTTCTGTGAACAATTAGTCTACTAGTGTTTTATTAGGTCTTTCCACCTTTCTGTGGAAAGACCTATTGGTTTTCTTCTGTTTCTTATTATTAGGTCTTTCCACCTTTCTGTGGAAAGACCTCTTGAAATGCTTATGTTTATTATTATTATTATTATTATTAGGTCTTTCCACCTTTCTGTGGAAAGACCTATTGATATTCTTCTGTTTCTTATTATTATTATTTTTTATTATTTTTCCGCCGTGTGATTTTGAGTTTCAAGATCTATCGAAAAGATTTATACTTCATAAGAATGTACTCCGTAAAAGATTTTTGCAGTTGACCCTGCGTATATGAACTTTGACCCCTCAAAGAGTTATGAACCCTTTCGCAATAAAAGCTTGTTATCGCTACTCCTCTGAAACCGTAAACCCTAGAGTTACGAAACCTTCACCGATGTCTTCGACTACTTGAGAAGACTTTTCAATCTTTCATTGTGAAATGATAGTTGGAGCACAATGATGAGTTATTGCCCCCTGAAAGTTTTTGTTCTTTTACGTATAATGAAAATAATGAAACCGATTAATCGTAGAGACACGAAACCAACTGCATTGGATTCTTCATCATCTGACCTTCAAAATCTGTTCAAGGTCAAAGGTCAAGGTCACTCTAAATATGAGAAATATAGCTCTTTTTATATCTCTTTTGTCTTACAACATATATTACATAACATTAAATACATCATATGTCCTTTTAAAACTATTTTCAGATTTCACTTTTCAACCCCTAAGCCTGACGCATTAAAAAGTTCTGGCCCCTTGTGCGAAAAACCTTGTTATCGCTACTCCTCCGAAACCATTGACCGTAGAGATGCGAATCCTTCGACAGCGTCTTCGACTACTTTAGGGACTTTGACCTTGAAATTTAGGTCAAGGTCAAAGGTCAAGGTCATTCAAAACATGAAAAAGTCAGTGCTTTTGATGTCTCTTTCATTTTATTAGGGCTTTCCACCTTTCTGTGGAAAGTCCTATTGAAATTGTTCTGTTTATTATTATTATTATTTTTCCGCCGCGTGTTTTTGAGTTTCAAGATTTATCGAAAAGATTCATGGTCCATAAGAATGTACTTGGTAAAAGATTTTTGCAGTTGACCCTGCGTATATGAACTTTGAACCCTCGAGGAGTTATAACCCCTTTCGCAATAAATCCTTGTTATCGCTACTCCTCCGAAACCGTAAACCCTAGAGTTACGAAACCTTCACCGATGTCTTCGACTACTTAAGAATACTTTTCAATCTTGGTATTGCGAAATGATAGATCGAGCACTTTGAAGAGTAATTGCCCCCTGAAAGTTTTTGTTCTTTATGTATAATGAAAAAAATTTAAACGATTAATCGTAGAGACACGAAACCAACTGCATTGGATTCTTCATCATTTGACCTTCAAAATCTGTTCAAGGTCAAAGGTCAAGGTCACTCTAAATATGAGAAATATAGCTCTTTTAAAATCTCTTTTGTCTTACAACATATATTACATAACATTAAATACATCATATGTCCTTTTAAAACTATTTTCAGATTTCACTTTTCAACCCCTAAGCCTGACGCATTAAAAAGTTCTTGCCCCTTGTGCGAAAAACCTTGTTATCGCTACTCCTCCGAAACCATTGACCGTAGAGATGCGAAACCTTCGACAGTGTCTTCGACTACTTTAGAAACTTTGACCTTGAAAATTAGGTCAAGGTCAAAGGTCAAGGTCATCCAAAATACGAGAAATACAGAATATATGAAAGGGGGGGGGGGGTGTTAAACCAATATAAATGTATGAAATAAACTATTCCACGCTTTAATTATCTTGTTTTCTTCTTAAAATGCATGTAGATCATTTTATTTATCATAGCTGCATTTAATATAACCCACATGGAAGCTTGTTTCATTCAGGAATCTTCTTACTGAGCCTGCAACAATCTTAGGATCCGCAGTCAGGTCGCTTTGAGTCCAGTCCATGTTTTCCTATATGACGACCTACATACCATTAGCCTCGAGTCCGATTTATTTCATCGGCACTTTTCTAAGTAGTTTAACTAAATCAGAACATTTAACACCTCAAATTAAACCTTCGAATGCACAGTGCACAAAAATAGAATTACGATATGCACAGTAAAACACATGTCATGCATGCATTGTACTTCCATGGTAACTATGTAAACAAATGCCATCAACACGGAAGCAAAAAGAAAAGAGAGAGAGAGAGAGAGAAAGGAAGAGAGAAGAAGAGAAAGGAAGAGAGAAGGGGAAAGAGAGAAAAATTGGCCCCTAAATCGCCAAAAAAAAAAAAAAAAAAAAAAAAAAAAAACATCTTTTTTTGGAGCTGCGCGAAGACCTTTTGAACTCTACGGAGAAACGAGCCCGACTATAAATCTATAGCAAAAGACGAATTTTTGAGTTTATTTATTTTCTTGTATTTTTCTTCTTCTTTCTTTTGTTCTTTTGAAAGCCAAATGATATGGAAACATGTTTCTCAAAACTATTCAATTCCGATAACTATGTTGTACAACAATTTTTTTAAAATTCCTAAATAGGTAGTTTACTGCATACATCTTCATTGGAATTCGTGGCGTAGTGGTTAGCGCGCCTGCCTCTCAAGCTAAGGGTTATGAGTTCGATCCCTGCTGGAAGAACTTTTTTTTTTTTTTTTTTTTTTTGGCATTTTTCTTCTTTTTTTACAGCCCAAATTACATGGAAACACTTAAAAAGGTGGAAAGACCTCTAATTGTTCTGTGAACAATTAGTCTACTAGTGTTTTATTAGGTCTTTCCACCTTTCTGTGGAAAGACCTATTGGTTTTCTTCTGTTTCTTATTATTAGGTCTTTCCACCTTTCTGTGGAAAGACCTCTTGAAATGCTTATGTTTATTATTATTATTATTATTATTAGGTCTTTCCACCTTTCTGTGGAAAGACCTATTGATATTCTTCTGTTTCTTATTATTATTATTTTTTATTATTTTTCCGCCGTGTGATTTTGAGTTTCAAGATCTATCGAAAAGATTTATACTTCATAAGAATGTACTCCGTAAAAGATTTTTGCAGTTGACCCTGCGTATATGAACTTTGACCCCTCAAAGAGTTATGAACCCTTTCGCAATAAAAGCTTGTTATCGCTACTCCTCTGAAACCGTAAACCCTAGAGTTACGAAACCTTCACCGATGTCTTCGACTACTTGAGAAGACTTTTCAATCTTTCATTGTGAAATGATAGTTGGAGCACAATGATGAGTTATTGCCCCCTGAAAGTTTTTGTTCTTTTACGTATAATGAAAATAATGAAACCGATTAATCGTAGAGACACGAAACCAACTGCATTGGATTCTTCATCATCTGACCTTCAAAATCTGTTCAAGGTCAAAGGTCAAGGTCACTCTAAATATGAGAAATATAGCTCTTTTTATATCTCTTTTGTCTTACAACATATATTACATAACATTAAATACATCATATGTCCTTTTAAAACTATTTTCAGATTTCACTTTTCAACCCCTAAGCCTGACGCATTAAAAAGTTCTGGCCCCTTGTGCGAAAAACCTTGTTATCGCTACTCCTCCGAAACCATTGACCGTAGAGATGCGAATCCTTCGACAGCGTCTTCGACTACTTTAGGGACTTTGACCTTGAAATTTAGGTCAAGGTCAAAGGTCAAGGTCATTCAAAACATGAAAAAGTCAGTGCTTTTGATGTCTCTTTCATTTTATTAGGGCTTTCCACCTTTCTGTGGAAAGTCCTATTGAAATTGTTCTGTTTATTATTATTATTATTTTTCCGCCGCGTGTTTTTGAGTTTCAAGATTTATCGAAAAGATTCATGGTCCATAAGAATGTACTTGGTAAAAGATTTTTGCAGTTGACCCTGCGTATATGAACTTTGAACCCTCGAGGAGTTATAACCCCTTTCGCAATAAATCCTTGTTATCGCTACTCCTCCGAAACCGTAAACCCTAGAGTTACGAAACCTTCACCGATGTCTTCGACTACTTAAGAATACTTTTCAATCTTGGTATTGCGAAATGATAGATCGAGCACTTTGAAGAGTAATTGCCCCCTGAAAGTTTTTGTTCTTTATGTATAATGAAAAAAATTTAAACGATTAATCGTAGAGACACGAAACCAACTGCATTGGATTCTTCATCATTTGACCTTCAAAATCTGTTCAAGGTCAAAGGTCAAGGTCACTCTAAATATGAGAAATATAGCTCTTTTAAAATCTCTTTTGTCTTACAACATATATTACATAACATTAAATACATCATATGTCCTTTTAAAACTATTTTCAGATTTCACTTTTCAACCCCTAAGCCTGACGCATTAAAAAGTTCTTGCCCCTTGTGCGAAAAACCTTGTTATCGCTACTCCTCCGAAACCATTGACCGTAGAGATGCGAAACCTTCGACAGTGTCTTCGACTACTTTAGAAACTTTGACCTTGAAAATTAGGTCAAGGTCAAAGGTCAAGGTCATCCAAAATACGAGAAATACAGAATATATGAAAGGGGGGGGGGGGTGTTAAACCAATATAAATGTATGAAATAAACTATTCCACGCTTTAATTATCTTGTTTTCTTCTTAAAATGCATGTAGATCATTTTATTTATCATAGCTGCATTTAATATAACCCACATGGAAGCTTGTTTCATTCAGGAATCTTCTTACTGAGCCTGCAACAATCTTAGGATCCGCAGTCAGGTCGCTTTGAGTCCAGTCCATGTTTTCCTATATGACGACCTACATACCATTAGCCTCGAGTCCGATTTATTTCATCGGCACTTTTCTAAGTAGTTTAACTAAATCAGAACATTTAACACCTCAAATTAAACCTTCGAATGCACAGTGCACAAAAATAGAATTACGATATGCACAGTAAAACACATGTCATGCATGCATTGTACTTCCATGGTAACTATGTAAACAAATGCCATCAACACGGAAGCAAAAAGAAAAGAGAGAGAGAGAGAGAGAAAGGAAGAGAGAAGAAGAGAAAGGAAGAGAGAAGGGGAAAGAGAGAAAAATTGGCCCCTAAATCGCCAAAAAAAAAAAAAAAAAAAAAAAAAAAAAACATCTTTTTTTGGAGCTGCGCGAAGACCTTTTGAACTCTACGGAGAAACGAGCCCGACTATAAATCTATAGCAAAAGACGAATTTTTGAGTTTATTTATTTTCTTGTATTTTTCTTCTTCTTTCTTTTGTTCTTTTGAAAGCCAAATGATATGGAAACATGTTTCTCAAAACTATTCAATTCCGATAACTATGTTGTACAACAATTTTTTTAAAATTCCTAAATAGGTAGTTTACTGCATACATCTTCATTGGAATTCGTGGCGTAGTGGTTAGCGCGCCTGCCTCTCAAGCTAAGGGTTATGAGTTCGATCCCTGCTGGAAGAACTTTTTTTTTTTTTTTTTTTTTTTGGCATTTTTCTTCTTTTTTTACAGCCCAAATTACATGGAAACACTTAAAAAGGTGGAAAGACCTCTAATTGTTCTGTGAACAATTAGTCTACTAGTGTTTTATTAGGTCTTTCCACCTTTCTGTGGAAAGACCTATTGGTTTTCTTCTGTTTCTTATTATTAGGTCTTTCCACCTTTCTGTGGAAAGACCTCTTGAAATGCTTATGTTTATTATTATTATTATTATTATTAGGTCTTTCCACCTTTCTGTGGAAAGACCTATTGATATTCTTCTGTTTCTTATTATTATTATTTTTTATTATTTTTCCGCCGTGTGATTTTGAGTTTCAAGATCTATCGAAAAGATTTATACTTCATAAGAATGTACTCCGTAAAAGATTTTTGCAGTTGACCCTGCGTATATGAACTTTGACCCCTCAAAGAGTTATGAACCCTTTCGCAATAAAAGCTTGTTATCGCTACTCCTCTGAAACCGTAAACCCTAGAGTTACGAAACCTTCACCGATGTCTTCGACTACTTGAGAAGACTTTTCAATCTTTCATTGTGAAATGATAGTTGGAGCACAATGATGAGTTATTGCCCCCTGAAAGTTTTTGTTCTTTTACGTATAATGAAAATAATGAAACCGATTAATCGTAGAGACACGAAACCAACTGCATTGGATTCTTCATCATCTGACCTTCAAAATCTGTTCAAGGTCAAAGGTCAAGGTCACTCTAAATATGAGAAATATAGCTCTTTTTATATCTCTTTTGTCTTACAACATATATTACATAACATTAAATACATCATATGTCCTTTTAAAACTATTTTCAGATTTCACTTTTCAACCCCTAAGCCTGACGCATTAAAAAGTTCTGGCCCCTTGTGCGAAAAACCTTGTTATCGCTACTCCTCCGAAACCATTGACCGTAGAGATGCGAATCCTTCGACAGCGTCTTCGACTACTTTAGGGACTTTGACCTTGAAATTTAGGTCAAGGTCAAAGGTCAAGGTCATTCAAAACATGAAAAAGTCAGTGCTTTTGATGTCTCTTTCATTTTATTAGGGCTTTCCACCTTTCTGTGGAAAGTCCTATTGAAATTGTTCTGTTTATTATTATTATTATTTTTCCGCCGCGTGTTTTTGAGTTTCAAGATTTATCGAAAAGATTCATGGTCCATAAGAATGTACTTGGTAAAAGATTTTTGCAGTTGACCCTGCGTATATGAACTTTGAACCCTCGAGGAGTTATAACCCCTTTCGCAATAAATCCTTGTTATCGCTACTCCTCCGAAACCGTAAACCCTAGAGTTACGAAACCTTCACCGATGTCTTCGACTACTTAAGAATACTTTTCAATCTTGGTATTGCGAAATGATAGATCGAGCACTTTGAAGAGTAATTGCCCCCTGAAAGTTTTTGTTCTTTATGTATAATGAAAAAAATTTAAACGATTAATCGTAGAGACACGAAACCAACTGCATTGGATTCTTCATCATTTGACCTTCAAAATCTGTTCAAGGTCAAAGGTCAAGGTCACTCTAAATATGAGAAATATAGCTCTTTTAAAATCTCTTTTGTCTTACAACATATATTACATAACATTAAATACATCATATGTCCTTTTAAAACTATTTTCAGATTTCACTTTTCAACCCCTAAGCCTGACGCATTAAAAAGTTCTTGCCCCTTGTGCGAAAAACCTTGTTATCGCTACTCCTCCGAAACCATTGACCGTAGAGATGCGAAACCTTCGACAGTGTCTTCGACTACTTTAGAAACTTTGACCTTGAAAATTAGGTCAAGGTCAAAGGTCAAGGTCATCCAAAATACGAGAAATACAGAATATATGAAAGGGGGGGGGGGGTGTTAAACCAATATAAATGTATGAAATAAACTATTCCACGCTTTAATTATCTTGTTTTCTTCTTAAAATGCATGTAGATCATTTTATTTATCATAGCTGCATTTAATATAACCCACATGGAAGCTTGTTTCATTCAGGAATCTTCTTACTGAGCCTGCAACAATCTTAGGATCCGCAGTCAGGTCGCTTTGAGTCCAGTCCATGTTTTCCTATATGACGACCTACATACCATTAGCCTCGAGTCCGATTTATTTCATCGGCACTTTTCTAAGTAGTTTAACTAAATCAGAACATTTAACACCTCAAATTAAACCTTCGAATGCACAGTGCACAAAAATAGAATTACGATATGCACAGTAAAACACATGTCATGCATGCATTGTACTTCCATGGTAACTATGTAAACAAATGCCATCAACACGGAAGCAAAAAGAAAAGAGAGAGAGAGAGAGAGAAAGGAAGAGAGAAGAAGAGAAAGGAAGAGAGAAGGGGAAAGAGAGAAAAATTGGCCCCTAAATCGCCAAAAAAAAAAAAAAAAAAAAAAAAAAAAAACATCTTTTTTTGGAGCTGCGCGAAGACCTTTTGAACTCTACGGAGAAACGAGCCCGACTATAAATCTATAGCAAAAGACGAATTTTTGAGTTTATTTATTTTCTTGTATTTTTCTTCTTCTTTCTTTTGTTCTTTTGAAAGCCAAATGATATGGAAACATGTTTCTCAAAACTATTCAATTCCGATAACTATGTTGTACAACAATTTTTTTAAAATTCCTAAATAGGTAGTTTACTGCATACATCTTCATTGGAATTCGTGGCGTAGTGGTTAGCGCGCCTGCCTCTCAAGCTAAGGGTTATGAGTTCGATCCCTGCTGGAAGAACTTTTTTTTTTTTTTTTTTTTTTTGGCATTTTTCTTCTTTTTTTACAGCCCAAATTACATGGAAACACTTAAAAAGGTGGAAAGACCTCTAATTGTTCTGTGAACAATTAGTCTACTAGTGTTTTATTAGGTCTTTCCACCTTTCTGTGGAAAGACCTATTGGTTTTCTTCTGTTTCTTATTATTAGGTCTTTCCACCTTTCTGTGGAAAGACCTCTTGAAATGCTTATGTTTATTATTATTATTATTATTATTAGGTCTTTCCACCTTTCTGTGGAAAGACCTATTGATATTCTTCTGTTTCTTATTATTATTATTTTTTATTATTTTTCCGCCGTGTGATTTTGAGTTTCAAGATCTATCGAAAAGATTTATACTTCATAAGAATGTACTCCGTAAAAGATTTTTGCAGTTGACCCTGCGTATATGAACTTTGACCCCTCAAAGAGTTATGAACCCTTTCGCAATAAAAGCTTGTTATCGCTACTCCTCTGAAACCGTAAACCCTAGAGTTACGAAACCTTCACCGATGTCTTCGACTACTTGAGAAGACTTTTCAATCTTTCATTGTGAAATGATAGTTGGAGCACAATGATGAGTTATTGCCCCCTGAAAGTTTTTGTTCTTTTACGTATAATGAAAATAATGAAACCGATTAATCGTAGAGACACGAAACCAACTGCATTGGATTCTTCATCATCTGACCTTCAAAATCTGTTCAAGGTCAAAGGTCAAGGTCACTCTAAATATGAGAAATATAGCTCTTTTTATATCTCTTTTGTCTTACAACATATATTACATAACATTAAATACATCATATGTCCTTTTAAAACTATTTTCAGATTTCACTTTTCAACCCCTAAGCCTGACGCATTAAAAAGTTCTGGCCCCTTGTGCGAAAAACCTTGTTATCGCTACTCCTCCGAAACCATTGACCGTAGAGATGCGAATCCTTCGACAGCGTCTTCGACTACTTTAGGGACTTTGACCTTGAAATTTAGGTCAAGGTCAAAGGTCAAGGTCATTCAAAACATGAAAAAGTCAGTGCTTTTGATGTCTCTTTCATTTTATTAGGGCTTTCCACCTTTCTGTGGAAAGTCCTATTGAAATTGTTCTGTTTATTATTATTATTATTTTTCCGCCGCGTGTTTTTGAGTTTCAAGATTTATCGAAAAGATTCATGGTCCATAAGAATGTACTTGGTAAAAGATTTTTGCAGTTGACCCTGCGTATATGAACTTTGAACCCTCGAGGAGTTATAACCCCTTTCGCAATAAATCCTTGTTATCGCTACTCCTCCGAAACCGTAAACCCTAGAGTTACGAAACCTTCACCGATGTCTTCGACTACTTAAGAATACTTTTCAATCTTGGTATTGCGAAATGATAGATCGAGCACTTTGAAGAGTAATTGCCCCCTGAAAGTTTTTGTTCTTTATGTATAATGAAAAAAATTTAAACGATTAATCGTAGAGACACGAAACCAACTGCATTGGATTCTTCATCATTTGACCTTCAAAATCTGTTCAAGGTCAAAGGTCAAGGTCACTCTAAATATGAGAAATATAGCTCTTTTAAAATCTCTTTTGTCTTACAACATATATTACATAACATTAAATACATCATATGTCCTTTTAAAACTATTTTCAGATTTCACTTTTCAACCCCTAAGCCTGACGCATTAAAAAGTTCTTGCCCCTTGTGCGAAAAACCTTGTTATCGCTACTCCTCCGAAACCATTGACCGTAGAGATGCGAAACCTTCGACAGTGTCTTCGACTACTTTAGAAACTTTGACCTTGAAAATTAGGTCAAGGTCAAAGGTCAAGGTCATCCAAAATACGAGAAATACAGAATATATGAAAGGGGGGGGGGGGTGTTAAACCAATATAAATGTATGAAATAAACTATTCCACGCTTTAATTATCTTGTTTTCTTCTTAAAATGCATGTAGATCATTTTATTTATCATAGCTGCATTTAATATAACCCACATGGAAGCTTGTTTCATTCAGGAATCTTCTTACTGAGCCTGCAACAATCTTAGGATCCGCAGTCAGGTCGCTTTGAGTCCAGTCCATGTTTTCCTATATGACGACCTACATACCATTAGCCTCGAGTCCGATTTATTTCATCGGCACTTTTCTAAGTAGTTTAACTAAATCAGAACATTTAACACCTCAAATTAAACCTTCGAATGCACAGTGCACAAAAATAGAATTACGATATGCACAGTAAAACACATGTCATGCATGCATTGTACTTCCATGGTAACTATGTAAACAAATGCCATCAACACGGAAGCAAAAAGAAAAGAGAGAGAGAGAGAGAGAAAGGAAGAGAGAAGAAGAGAAAGGAAGAGAGAAGGGGAAAGAGAGAAAAATTGGCCCCTAAATCGCCAAAAAAAAAAAAAAAAAAAAAAAAAAAAACATCTTTTTTTGGAGCTGCGCGAAGACCTTTTGAACTCTACGGAGAAACGAGCCCGACTATAAATCTATAGCAAAAGACGAATTTTTGAGTTTATTTATTTTCTTGTATTTTTCTTCTTCTTTCTTTTGTTCTTTTGAAAGCCAAATGATATGGAAACATGTTTCTCAAAACTATTTAATTCCGATAACTACATTGTACAACAATTTTTGATTCCTAAATAGGTAGTTTACTGCATACATCTTCATTGGAATTCGTGGCGTAGTGGTTAGCGCGCCTGCCTCTCAAGCTAAGGGTTATGAGTTCGATCCCTGCTGGAAGAACTTTTTTTTTTTTTTTTTTTTTTTGGCATTTTTCTTCTTTTTTTACAGCCCAAATTACATGGAAACACTTAAAAAGGTGGAAAGACCTCTAATTGTTCTGTGAACAATTAGTCTACTAGTGTTTTATTAGGTCTTTCCACCTTTCTGTGGAAAGACCTATTGGTTTTCTTCTGTTTCTTATTATTAGGTCTTTCCACCTTTCTGTGGAAAGACCTCTTGAAATGCTTATGTTTATTATTATTATTATTATTATTAGGTCTTTCCACCTTTCTGTGGAAAGACCTATTGATATTCTTCTGTTTCTTATTATTATTATTTTTTATTATTTTTCCGCCGTGTGATTTTGAGTTTCAAGATCTATCGAAAAGATTTATACTTCATAAGAATGTACTCCGTAAAAGATTTTTGCAGTTGACCCTGCGTATATGAACTTTGACCCCTCAAAGAGTTATGAACCCTTTCGCAATAAAAGCTTGTTATCGCTACTCCTCTGAAACCGTAAACCCTAGAGTTACGAAACCTTCACCGATGTCTTCGACTACTTGAGAAGACTTTTCAATCTTTCATTGTGAAATGATAGTTGGAGCACAATGATGAGTTATTGCCCCCTGAAAGTTTTTGTTCTTTTACGTATAATGAAAATAATGAAACCGATTAATCGTAGAGACACGAAACCAACTGCATTGGATTCTTCATCATCTGACCTTCAAAATCTGTTCAAGGTCAAAGGTCAAGGTCACTCTAAATATGAGAAATATAGCTCTTTTTATATCTCTTTTGTCTTACAACATATATTACATAACATTAAATACATCATATGTCCTTTTAAAACTATTTTCAGATTTCACTTTTCAACCCCTAAGCCTGACGCATTAAAAAGTTCTGGCCCCTTGTGCGAAAAACCTTGTTATCGCTACTCCTCCGAAACCATTGACCGTAGAGATGCGAATCCTTCGACAGCGTCTTCGACTACTTTAGGGACTTTGACCTTGAAATTTAGGTCAAGGTCAAAGGTCAAGGTCATTCAAAACATGAAAAAGTCAGTGCTTTTGATGTCTCTTTCATTTTATTAGGGCTTTCCACCTTTCTGTGGAAAGTCCTATTGAAATTGTTCTGTTTATTATTATTATTATTTTTCCGCCGCGTGTTTTTGAGTTTCAAGATTTATCGAAAAGATTCATGGTCCATAAGAATGTACTTGGTAAAAGATTTTTGCAGTTGACCCTGCGTATATGAACTTTGAACCCTCGAGGAGTTATAACCCCTTTCGCAATAAATCCTTGTTATCGCTACTCCTCCGAAACCGTAAACCCTAGAGTTACGAAACCTTCACCGATGTCTTCGACTACTTAAGAATACTTTTCAATCTTGGTATTGCGAAATGATAGATCGAGCACTTTGAAGAGTAATTGCCCCCTGAAAGTTTTTGTTCTTTATGTATAATGAAAAAAATTTAAACGATTAATCGTAGAGACACGAAACCAACTGCATTGGATTCTTCATCATTTGACCTTCAAAATCTGTTCAAGGTCAAAGGTCAAGGTCACTCTAAATATGAGAAATATAGCTCTTTTAAAATCTCTTTTGTCTTACAACATATATTACATAACATTAAATACATCATATGTCCTTTTAAAACTATTTTCAGATTTCACTTTTCAACCCCTAAGCCTGACGCATTAAAAAGTTCTTGCCCCTTGTGCGAAAAACCTTGTTATCGCTACTCCTCCGAAACCATTGACCGTAGAGATGCGAAACCTTCGACAGTGTCTTCGACTACTTTAGAAACTTTGACCTTGAAAATTAGGTCAAGGTCAAAGGTCAAGGTCATCCAAAATACGAGAAATACAGAATATATGAAAGGGGGGGGGGGGTGTTAAACCAATATAAATGTATGAAATAAACTATTCCACGCTTTAATTATCTTGTTTTCTTCTTAAAATGCATGTAGATCATTTTATTTATCATAGCTGCATTTAATATAACCCACATGGAAGCTTGTTTCATTCAGGAATCTTCTTACTGAGCCTGCAACAATCTTAGGATCCGCAGTCAGGTCGCTTTGAGTCCAGTCCATGTTTTCCTATATGACGACCTACATACCATTAGCCTCGAGTCCGATTTATTTCATCGGCACTTTTCTAAGTAGTTTAACTAAATCAGAACATTTAACACCTCAAATTAAACCTTCGAATGCACAGTGCACAAAAATAGAATTACGATATGCACAGTAAAACACATGTCATGCATGCATTGTACTTCCATGGTAACTATGTAAACAAATGCCATCAACACGGAAGCAAAAAGAAAAGAGAGAGAGAGAGAGAGAAAGGAAGAGAGAAGAAGAGAAAGGAAGAGAGAAGGGGAAAGAGAGAAAAATTGGCCCCTAAATCGCCAAAAAAAAAAAAAAAAAAAAAAAAAAAAACATCTTTTTTTGGAGCTGCGCGAAGACCTTTTGAACTCTACGGAGAAACGAGCCCGACTATAAATCTATAGCAAAAGACGAATTTTTGAGTTTATTTATT
>NW_026890106.1:0-21134 GCF_033153115.1 Saccostrea echinata
GTTATAAAAAGCAAACATATTTTAAATAATTTTTAATCCTTATGTGAATCAGTATGCATTAATTAAAAATCTGAGACGAAAAAACAACAAAAGTTCAACGCGCAAGATCATTACATACAGTTCAACTTTTGCCATATTTTTAGAAATCCGTGTTCACCGCGAACACCCCTGTCACCGAGTGTCGCCAATATTTTTCCTACCTTGAGACGGATTTTTATGAAACTTGCTTTATTACATTGAATATTCATTACAGATCGGGAAAATAGCATTATACTGGCAAGCAAAAATTTTCACTCTTATTGCAGGTGTCGTAACAGTATTTCACCTGAGGTTCACGTCAAATCATGGCTGACGCAAAATAATTCCTGAATCTTCCCTCCCGATTCGGGCATTTTAACACGAGACTGGAGCTGAATTTTTTTATGAGATGAAAAACAATATGTAAACTTCCTATATTGACTAGATTCATTAAAATTTAGGGCGTGCTGAATTTTCTATGTACTGTATTTGAGTGGGGAGTGATTAGGTCCTGGACTTGATTTTCAAGCACCTGCTCGACTTCGAGCGAGACAAACTTGCGTGCCTTGCTGGATGGCTATGTATTTTTTGGTACTAAAATCTTTATAAAGAATTGTTTTACAAGATGTGAAAAGGAAACTTCTCAAAAGTTTGTTTTCAATTAATACCACCTACTCAAAGTTGCGCATTTTTGGTAAGAATATATAGCAAAATTTAATACTGTTGTGCAACCTGCAGTAAAAGCAGATTTTATACTTCGAAATATTGTAGTCTATAATTTAAGGTTTAATTTCGTGAGTTTAGACGGAAAATGAGAAATAATGGCATTTTTTGACCGTCATTGCTGTTCGTTCGCGTTTAATGGAGCATAGAAAATTAGTCCAGATTTCCTCTAAAATAATTTATCTTGACCACACAAGGGCCTGATTTTGATGTATCGGGTTGAGAGAAATGCATGAAAATTAGAGGACACTTTAACAAATACCTTGCCATCACACTCGTTAACATTATTTACTCATAAACAATTTCAAAATCTATCAATTTAAAGAATTTAGACTAAACCCGGAGCAAAATAAAAATTCTGAATATGTGTAAATATCCGTTGATTTGGAACACAGCGGTAACAGATAAAGAAATCTAGTTCGTAAAAAGAATTATTTAGGCAAAACAATCGTAATTAAGCAGAAAACGCCATGATATTTCAATAATATGTATTATTTCAATGCTCTTTTTAACCCCACCCCCCTTCCTTATGACAAAGACTACTTCTTTCGCCCTGTTATAAAAAGCAAACATATTTTAAATAATTTTTAATCCTTATGTGAATCAGTATGCATTAATTAAAAATCTGAGACGAAAAAACAACAAAAGTTCAACGCGCAAGATCATTACATACAGTTCAACTTTTGCCATATTTTTAGAAATCCGTGTTCACCGCGAACACCCCTGTCACCGAGTGTCGCCAATATTTTTCCTACCTTGAGACGGATTTTTATGAAACTTGCTTTATTACATTGAATATTCATTACAGATCGGGAAAATAGCATTATACTGGCAAGCAAAAATTTTCACTCTTATTGCAGGTGTCGTAACAGTATTTCACCTGAGGTTCACGTCAAATCATGGCTGACGCAAAATAATTCCTGAATCTTCCCTCCCGATTCGGGCATTTTAACACGAGACTGGAGCTGAATTTTTTTATGAGATGAAAAACAATATGTAAACTTCCTATATTGACTAGATTCATTAAAATTTAGGGCGTGCTGAATTTTCTATGTACTGTATTTGAGTGGGGAGTGATTAGGTCCTGGACTTGATTTTCAAGCACCTGCTCGACTTCGAGCGAGACAAACTTGCGTGCCTTGCTGGATGGCTATGTATTTTTTGGTACTAAAATCTTTATAAAGAATTGTTTTACAAGATGTGAAAAGGAAACTTCTCAAAAGTTTGTTTTCAATTAATACCACCTACTCAAAGTTGCGCATTTTTGGTAAGAATATATAGCAAAATTTAATACTGTTGTGCAACCTGCAGTAAAAGCAGATTTTATACTTCGAAATATTGTAGTCTATAATTTAAGGTTTAATTTCGTGAGTTTAGACGGAAAATGAGAAATAATGGCATTTTTTGACCGTCATTGCTGTTCGTTCGCGTTTAATGGAGCATAGAAAATTAGTCCAGATTTCCTCTAAAATAATTTATCTTGACCACACAAGGGCCTGATTTTGATGTATCGGGTTGAGAGAAATGCATGAAAATTAGAGGACACTTTAACAAATACCTTGCCATCACACTCGTTAACATTATTTACTCATAAACAATTTCAAAATCTATCAATTTAAAGAATTTAGACTAAACCCGGAGCAAAATAAAAATTCTGAATATGTGTAAATATCCGTTGATTTGGAACACAGCGGTAACAGATAAAGAAATCTAGTTCGTAAAAAGAATTATTTAGGCAAAACAATCGTAATTAAGCAGAAAACGCCATGATATTTCAATAATATGTATTATTTCAATGCTCTTTTTAACCCCACCCCCCTTCCTTATGACAAAGACTACTTCTTTCGCCCTGTTATAAAAAGCAAACATATTTTAAATAATTTTTAATCCTTATGTGAATCAGTATGCATTAATTAAAAATCTGAGACGAAAAAACAACAAAAGTTCAACGCGCAAGATCATTACATACAGTTCAACTTTTGCCATATTTTTAGAAATCCGTGTTCACCGCGAACACCCCTGTCACCGAGTGTCGCCAATATTTTTCCTACCTTGAGACGGATTTTTATGAAACTTGCTTTATTACATTGAATATTCATTACAGATCGGGAAAATAGCATTATACTGGCAAGCAAAAATTTTCACTCTTATTGCAGGTGTCGTAACAGTATTTCACCTGAGGTTCACGTCAAATCATGGCTGACGCAAAATAATTCCTGAATCTTCCCTCCCGATTCGGGCATTTTAACACGAGACTGGAGCTGAATTTTTTTATGAGATGAAAAACAATATGTAAACTTCCTATATTGACTAGATTCATTAAAATTTAGGGCGTGCTGAATTTTCTATGTACTGTATTTGAGTGGGGAGTGATTAGGTCCTGGACTTGATTTTCAAGCACCTGCTCGACTTCGAGCGAGACAAACTTGCGTGCCTTGCTGGATGGCTATGTATTTTTTGGTACTAAAATCTTTATAAAGAATTGTTTTACAAGATGTGAAAAGGAAACTTCTCAAAAGTTTGTTTTCAATTAATACCACCTACTCAAAGTTGCGCATTTTTGGTAAGAATATATAGCAAAATTTAATACTGTTGTGCAACCTGCAGTAAAAGCAGATTTTATACTTCGAAATATTGTAGTCTATAATTTAAGGTTTAATTTCGTGAGTTTAGACGGAAAATGAGAAATAATGGCATTTTTTGACCGTCATTGCTGTTCGTTCGCGTTTAATGGAGCATAGAAAATTAGTCCAGATTTCCTCTAAAATAATTTATCTTGACCACACAAGGGCCTGATTTTGATGTATCGGGTTGAGAGAAATGCATGAAAATTAGAGGACACTTTAACAAATACCTTGCCATCACACTCGTTAACATTATTTACTCATAAACAATTTCAAAATCTATCAATTTAAAGAATTTAGACTAAACCCGGAGCAAAATAAAAATTCTGAATATGTGTAAATATCCGTTGATTTGGAACACAGCGGTAACAGATAAAGAAATCTAGTTCGTAAAAAGAATTATTTAGGCAAAACAATCGTAATTAAGCAGAAAACGCCATGATATTTCAATAATATGTATTATTTCAATGCTCTTTTTAACCCCACCCCCCTTCCTTATGACAAAGACTACTTCTTTCGCCCTGTTATAAAAAGCAAACATATTTTAAATAATTTTTAATCCTTATGTGAATCAGTATGCATTAATTAAAAATCTGAGACGAAAAAACAACAAAAGTTCAACGCGCAAGATCATTACATACAGTTCAACTTTTGCCATATTTTTAGAAATCCGTGTTCACCGCGAACACCCCTGTCACCGAGTGTCGCCAATATTTTTCCTACCTTGAGACGGATTTTTATGAAACTTGCTTTATTACATTGAATATTCATTACAGATCGGGAAAATAGCATTATACTGGCAAGCAAAAATTTTCACTCTTATTGCAGTAAAAGCAGATTTTATACTTCGAAATATTGTAGTCTATAATTTAAGGTTTAATTTCGTGAGTTTAGACGGAAAATGAGAAATAATGGCATTTTTTGACCGTCATTGCTGTTCGTTCGCGTTTAATGGAGCATAGAAAATTAGTCCAGATTTCCTCTAAAATAATTTATCTTGACCACACAAGGGCCTGATTTTGATGTATCGGGTTGAGAGAAATGCATGAAAATTAGAGGACACTTTAACAAATACCTTGCCATCACACTCGTTAACATTATTTACTCATAAACAATTTCAAAATCTATCAATTTAAAGAATTTAGACTAAACCCGGAGCAAAATAAAAATTCTGAATATGTGTAAATATCCGTTGATTTGGAACACAGCGGTAACAGATAAAGAAATCTAGTTCGTAAAAAGAATTATTTAGGCAAAACAATCGTAATTAAGCAGAAAACGCCATGATATTTCAATAATATGTATTATTTCAATGCTCTTTTTAACCCCACCCCCCTTCCTTATGACAAAGACTACTTCTTTCGCCCTGTTATAAAAAGCAAACATATTTTAAATAATTTTTAATCCTTATGTGAATCAGTATGCATTAATTAAAAATCTGAGACGAAAAAACAACAAAAGTTCAACGCGCAAGATCATTACATACAGTTCAACTTTTGCCATATTTTTAGAAATCCGTGTTCACCGCGAACACCCCTGTCACCGAGTGTCGCCAATATTTTTCCTACCTTGAGACGGATTTTTATGAAACTTGCTTTATTACATTGAATATTCATTACAGATCGGGAAAATAGCATTATACTGGCAAGCAAAAATTTTCACTCTTATTGCAGGTGTCGTAACAGTATTTCACCTGAGGTTCACGTCAAATCATGGCTGACGCAAAATAATTCCTGAATCTTCCCTCCCGATTCGGGCATTTTAACACGAGACTGGAGCTGAATTTTTTTATGAGATGAAAAACAATATGTAAACTTCCTATATTGACTAGATTCATTAAAATTTAGGGCGTGCTGAATTTTCTATGTACTGTATTTGAGTGGGGAGTGATTAGGTCCTGGACTTGATTTTCAAGCACCTGCTCGACTTCGAGCGAGACAAACTTGCGTGCCTTGCTGGATGGCTATGTATTTTTTGGTACTAAAATCTTTATAAAGAATTGTTTTACAAGATGTGAAAAGGAAACTTCTCAAAAGTTTGTTTTCAATTAATACCACCTACTCAAAGTTGCGCATTTTTGGTAAGAATATATAGCAAAATTTAATACTGTTGTGCAACCTGCAGTAAAAGCAGATTTTATACTTCGAAATATTGTAGTCTATAATTTAAGGTTTAATTTCGTGAGTTTAGACGGAAAATGAGAAATAATGGCATTTTTTGACCGTCATTGCTGTTCGTTCGCGTTTAATGGAGCATAGAAAATTAGTCCAGATTTCCTCTAAAATAATTTATCTTGACCACACAAGGGCCTGATTTTGATGTATCGGGTTGAGAGAAATGCATGAAAATTAGAGGACACTTTAACAAATACCTTGCCATCACACTCGTTAACATTATTTACTCATAAACAATTTCAAAATCTATCAATTTAAAGAATTTAGACTAAACCCGGAGCAAAATAAAAATTCTGAATATGTGTAAATATCCGTTGATTTGGAACACAGCGGTAACAGATAAAGAAATCTAGTTCGTAAAAAGAATTATTTAGGCAAAACAATCGTAATTAAGCAGAAAACGCCATGATATTTCAATAATATGTATTATTTCAATGCTCTTTTTAACCCCACCCCCCTTCCTTATGACAAAGACTACTTCTTTCGCCCTGTTATAAAAAGCAAACATATTTTAAATAATTTTTAATCCTTATGTGAATCAGTATGCATTAATTAAAAATCTGAGACGAAAAAACAACAAAAGTTCAACGCGCAAGATCATTACATACAGTTCAACTTTTGCCATATTTTTAGAAATCCGTGTTCACCGCGAACACCCCTGTCACCGAGTGTCGCCAATATTTTTCCTACCTTGAGACGGATTTTTATGAAACTTGCTTTATTACATTGAATATTCATTACAGATCGGGAAAATAGCATTATACTGGCAAGCAAAAATTTTCACTCTTATTGCAGGTGTCGTAACAGTATTTCACCTGAGGTTCACGTCAAATCATGGCTGACGCAAAATAATTCCTGAATCTTCCCTCCCGATTCGGGCATTTTAACACGAGACTGGAGCTGAATTTTTTTATGAGATGAAAAACAATATGTAAACTTCCTATATTGACTAGATTCATTAAAATTTAGGGCGTGCTGAATTTTCTATGTACTGTATTTGAGTGGGGAGTGATTAGGTCCTGGACTTGATTTTCAAGCACCTGCTCGACTTCGAGCGAGACAAACTTGCGTGCCTTGCTGGATGGCTATGTATTTTTTGGTACTAAAATCTTTATAAAGAATTGTTTTACAAGATGTGAAAAGGAAACTTCTCAAAAGTTTGTTTTCAATTAATACCACCTACTCAAAGTTGCGCATTTTTGGTAAGAATATATAGCAAAATTTAATACTGTTGTGCAACCTGCAGTAAAAGCAGATTTTATACTTCGAAATATTGTAGTCTATAATTTAAGGTTTAATTTCGTGAGTTTAGACGGAAAATGAGAAATAATGGCATTTTTTGACCGTCATTGCTGTTCGTTCGCGTTTAATGGAGCATAGAAAATTAGTCCAGATTTCCTCTAAAATAATTTATCTTGACCACACAAGGGCCTGATTTTGATGTATCGGGTTGAGAGAAATGCATGAAAATTAGAGGACACTTTAACAAATACCTTGCCATCACACTCGTTAACATTATTTACTCATAAACAATTTCAAAATCTATCAATTTAAAGAATTTAGACTAAACCCGGAGCAAAATAAAAATTCTGAATATGTGTAAATATCCGTTGATTTGGAACACAGCGGTAACAGATAAAGAAATCTAGTTCGTAAAAAGAATTATTTAGGCAAAACAATCGTAATTAAGCAGAAAACGCCATGATATTTCAATAATATGTATTATTTCAATGCTCTTTTTAACCCCACCCCCCTTCCTTATGACAAAGACTACTTCTTTCGCCCTGTTATAAAAAGCAAACATATTTTAAATAATTTTTAATCCTTATGTGAATCAGTATGCATTAATTAAAAATCTGAGACGAAAAAACAACAAAAGTTCAACGCGCAAGATCATTACATACAGTTCAACTTTTGCCATATTTTTAGAAATCCGTGTTCACCGCGAACACCCCTGTCACCGAGTGTCGCCAATATTTTTCCTACCTTGAGACGGATTTTTATGAAACTTGCTTTATTACATTGAATATTCATTACAGATCGGGAAAATAGCATTATACTGGCAAGCAAAAATTTTCACTCTTATTGCAGGTGTCGTAACAGTATTTCACCTGAGGTTCACGTCAAATCATGGCTGACGCAAAATAATTCCTGAATCTTCCCTCCCGATTCGGGCATTTTAACACGAGACTGGAGCTGAATTTTTTTATGAGATGAAAAACAATATGTAAACTTCCTATATTGACTAGATTCATTAAAATTTAGGGCGTGCTGAATTTTCTATGTACTGTATTTGAGTGGGGAGTGATTAGGTCCTGGACTTGATTTTCAAGCACCTGCTCGACTTCGAGCGAGACAAACTTGCGTGCCTTGCTGGATGGCTATGTATTTTTTGGTACTAAAATCTTTATAAAGAATTGTTTTACAAGATGTGAAAAGGAAACTTCTCAAAAGTTTGTTTTCAATTAATACCACCTACTCAAAGTTGCGCATTTTTGGTAAGAATATATAGCAAAATTTAATACTGTTGTGCAACCTGCAGTAAAAGCAGATTTTATACTTCGAAATATTGTAGTCTATAATTTAAGGTTTAATTTCGTGAGTTTAGACGGAAAATGAGAAATAATGGCATTTTTTGACCGTCATTGCTGTTCGTTCGCGTTTAATGGAGCATAGAAAATTAGTCCAGATTTCCTCTAAAATAATTTATCTTGACCACACAAGGGCCTGATTTTGATGTATCGGGTTGAGAGAAATGCATGAAAATTAGAGGACACTTTAACAAATACCTTGCCATCACACTCGTTAACATTATTTACTCATAAACAATTTCAAAATCTATCAATTTAAAGAATTTAGACTAAACCCGGAGCAAAATAAAAATTCTGAATATGTGTAAATATCCGTTGATTTGGAACACAGCGGTAACAGATAAAGAAATCTAGTTCGTAAAAAGAATTATTTAGGCAAAACAATCGTAATTAAGCAGAAAACGCCATGATATTTCAATAATATGTATTATTTCAATGCTCTTTTTAACCCCACCCCCCTTCCTTATGACAAAGACTACTTCTTTCGCCCTGTTATAAAAAGCAAACATATTTTAAATAATTTTTAATCCTTATGTGAATCAGTATGCATTAATTAAAAATCTGAGACGAAAAAACAACAAAAGTTCAACGCGCAAGATCATTACATACAGTTCAACTTTTGCCATATTTTTAGAAATCCGTGTTCACCGCGAACACCCCTGTCACCGAGTGTCGCCAATATTTTTCCTACCTTGAGACGGATTTTTATGAAACTTGCTTTATTACATTGAATATTCATTACAGATCGGGAAAATAGCATTATACTGGCAAGCAAAAATTTTCACTCTTATTGCAGGTGTCGTAACAGTATTTCACCTGAGGTTCACGTCAAATCATGGCTGACGCAAAATAATTCCTGAATCTTCCCTCCCGATTCGGGCATTTTAACACGAGACTGGAGCTGAATTTTTTTATGAGATGAAAAACAATATGTAAACTTCCTATATTGACTAGATTCATTAAAATTTAGGGCGTGCTGAATTTTCTATGTACTGTATTTGAGTGGGGAGTGATTAGGTCCTGGACTTGATTTTCAAGCACCTGCTCGACTTCGAGCGAGACAAACTTGCGTGCCTTGCTGGATGGCTATGTATTTTTTGGTACTAAAATCTTTATAAAGAATTGTTTTACAAGATGTGAAAAGGAAACTTCTCAAAAGTTTGTTTTCAATTAATACCACCTACTCAAAGTTGCGCATTTTTGGTAAGAATATATAGCAAAATTTAATACTGTTGTGCAACCTTCTGTCTTCCACTTTGTTTACATGATCGAACAGCGCACATGGCCTTTTCACGTGACGATCTCCCTCGCATCGACGCTTGTTTTTCGTCATGCTTCAAATAATATTTCTCCACGCTTCAAATAATATTTCTCCACGCTCAAGATAATATTTCCTTCACGCTTCAAATAATGTGTGCAGTCACAATTATAATCGCGTCTCAACATAATTATTGTTTCAACAGGAGGACAGAGTTTTCGTTCCTGTCACTAGAAAAGAAGTTATCTTTCCTGTTGAAAAATAAAAATAATTGCGAACAAGGGCGCACATCATTATTATTTTTGCAAAGATTATAACGTCGACTTGGTACATTATAATTTTTAAGCGTGTACATTTTTATTTATTTTCAGTCAGTACATTATTGTTACAGGAGGTGAAGTCTTATAAATTGTTGAAGCAAGAATAATTATAATCTTGGTGCAAAATAAAAATTATGTGTACGAATCGACTGAAAAGATTATAATTTGGAGGTGTATAAAAAAATTTCTCCGTACTAACTGAAAAGATTATAATTGTAAAGTGAGAATAATTATTATAATGTAGGGGCAAAATAAAAAATAATGAGTACACATGGACGGACAAGATTATAATTGTTGTAGGAAAATAATAATGTTGTAAAAAAAAAAAAAAAAAAAAAAAAAAAAAAAAAAACAAGATTTTTATTTTGGGATGAGATAATTATTTTTGGTATAATTATATAGGAAAAAATAATAATAATGTGGGGGTACCCTACGGCTTTCCATAGATATCTATAATTTTTTGAAAATACAAATTATTTAATCAAAGTATATAATGACTAGACAAGGTATAGTTTAATAAATGTTTTCACTTTGAAATACAGTATATTACATCAAGATCATAAGGGAAAAATTAATTAACAACATTCTGTGAACAAAAAAAGCGTTTTTTATGTGCCATTTTAAAGTCCATGTAGCATGACCTATAAATTATTTATCACTGAAATTGAGATGCGAGTTGACAATATATCATTGTCATTTTGTCCGATATCAAACATCAGTGCATTTTGTTCTTTTATCATTTTGACCGATATTTATTCCCCAACATTGTCATTGACCGATATTATGCACTTTTCCTTTAATTGATACTCAATTTGGTCAAAAACTTCAAGACGCAGAAAATTGATTTTATTTTTAATTCAACTAGGGTTATATTCATATATCGTTCAATTAAGTAAAGTGATATGTTTTTGGAATGTCGCAGAATTAATTGTTGTTCTTATGTAAGAACAATGACGCCTAAATTAATTGTGAAAAAAAAGAATTGTGCTGTTTAAAATCAATTGATCAGTTTCTCTTTAATGTTTAAAAAAGAAAAGGCAGTTCTTGGGCGAACTAAAGCCTTGAGCAAAGTTTGATAACTCTTGTATCATGTTTGGTAAAGGGCTAAAGGCATAAGGATAACTTCTGGGCCCGAACCAGAGGAAAATCAATTCCACGTCTGAAATTAGCTTGACCCCTCAAAGAATGGATTTTCAACAAAAATTTGTGAATTTTCCCCAAAATTATTTTTATTATTATTATTATTATTTTGTTGATACATATTTATTATAATTACAATCATGTAAGTGTCTCCCAAGACTTTTTTTCTTGATAAGCTCTTATCTAGTATTTAAAAAAAACGGCTTCCAAGAGATGGGCATTGGTTTGTCTGGATAGAAGTATAGAAGTAATCTTAATCGAAGTTCCTCTTGGGAGGGAGGTGTATCGCAACCTAAAAGTAGGTCACCATGGCCTTATTTTCAATTATTCAACTCACGTCAAGATCATATTTTGCACTCTGTGGGGCCTAAGACTGCACGTTCTAAATTTTGAATTTACTGAGTGGGAGTAAATACAAAATTGTTCTAAATCTTATTTGTATTTACTCCTATCCGGTAAATTCATAATTTAGAACATGACAGGACCATCAAACTCTGTCAGGTTATCTTAAGAAGTAGGGAACAAGGTTTAGGCACGGTACCTGGGTTTTTTTTCCGAATAGAAGACATCTAAATCGAACGGGAGGAAGGTGTGTCGCAACCCACAAGTGGTCGCCATGACCTCATTTTGGAATAAGTATTATTCAGCTCATCTTAGAATCATATTTTGCACTCTGTGAGGGCTAGGACCATCAAACCCCGTCAATTTATCTCAAGAAGCTGGGAACTATGTACATGGATACATAGGTACATGGAGGGATTTCAAGGGATGGTTTGTCTGGATAGAAGTTATCTAAATAGAATTTCCTCTGGCAACCATTCTGATTCTGAAGGGGTTTTTTTCTCGATACTATCGAATAAAATGGGGTGGCAATACTTACATGTAGGGAAATGAGAACGATAATAATTCACAAGTAGAACTGAAAAGGTATACTAGTGCTTGTATGTAAGCATATTGCATTTTACTTACAGACGCAAAATGATTTACCTCTATGTTCCGTTAATCTTGTTTCCGGCTTCTTGAAGTAAACTTTCAGGATTTGATGGTCCTAGGCCCCACAGAGTGCAAACTATGATCTTGACAAAGGCTGATTAATATTCCCAAATGAGGTCATGGTGACCTATATTGAGACTGTAGCTCTTAGTCTACTCGTTTGTACTTAGGAAAATGTTTTAAAAAATTAAAACCCGACTTTTTTTTTTTGGGGGGGGGGGGTTCATATAAACAGAATTGTGTATCTTGATGTTTTCTTAGCTTGATTTTATTGAATTCAAAGCAAAAGTGTAGGAGGAATAGTGTTTTTGAAAGAATTTCAAAGACCAACAAGCAGAAATATAAGTATATTAGTGTAGACTACTTCTAAACCAAGTCCTATTAAAATCAGATCAAAATTGTAGGCGGAGTAGCATTTTGAAAAATTGTTTACAGAAAGACAGACGGAAACCTTACCATTACGTTAGTTCTTTTCTACACAAAAACTGTCACAAACAACAGGCCCAAGGGCCTTAACGGTTACCTGAGTAAAATACAATACTGTAAAGGATCCCCAGATGTATGAAATAAAACAAAATAAATTGATAGATGAGTATGTTTGCTAAACACTGAGCAGAAGAGAAGAGGATTTTCAAAGAAATACCGCATTTTCACTATATAATCATTAGAGCCCCACTCTTAATTAACACCAGAACCCTTGACCCAGGGGCCAAGAATTTCAAAAGCTTGGAAAAGGCATCCTTGCTCATCATAACCATTCACCAAGTGTGTCTGTTAAATACCCAGGGACAAAGAAGATTATTTTAAAACAAAATATGCATTTTCACTATATAATGATGATTTATATAATCATTCGAGCCCCACTCTAACACCAGAACCCCTGACCAAGGTAACATGAATTTCAAAAACTTGGAAGACTAGAGGCATCCTTGCTCATCATAACCATTCACTAAGTTTGTCTGATAAATACCCAGGGGCAAAGAAGAAGATGGTTTTAAAACAAAATATGCTTTTTCACTACATAATCATTAGAGCCCCACTCTAACACCAGAACCCTTGACCGAAGGACCATGAATTTCAAAAACTTGGAAAAGGGGCCATAAATTTCACAATTTTCAAAGAGGCACCCTTGCACTTTATAACCAGTTCATTTACTTAAAAATTATGCCAATAGTTTAACTGCTTGATGTCTAAGAATAAAGAAGATTTTTGAAAACTGCAGTGTTTTCATTTCTTTATAAAGATATATTTTTTTTTTTATAAAAGATTATTCACAATATCTTATAGTGTAATAAAAATACATGACTTTTTGCAAGCTACTAAATTTTAGATACATGTATATATATAGAACTGGAAATTTTTTTGTCTTAATCATACTCTGCTGTCTTTAGAGAGTCGACCTAGAGATTTTATTCAGCTGAAGAAAGGCTCCAAGCTCTTCATAGGAAGGAATTATTCACACCAAAACCAGTGTTTGCAAGACTTGTGTTACCTTATACTACCGGTATACATATTTGCCATAAAGACAGAATGAAATTCATTCAGAATCTTTAGGCATTACGTCACTACATACTACAGATCTATCAGCTGCCGATCTGCAGCTCACTGTTCTTGGGAAAAAAATATCTCTGGTCATCTGTCTCAATTTTTATAGCCCAGCCAGCTATATCAGACCATCAGGGCACTATTAAATTGTATCAATATCAGTAAACTGCTAAATACAAAAGGACTAGTGCTTCATTCCAAATACTTTCCCCTACTGAAGGTCAAATATAGCTGGCATAAAGTGTGTTTTTGGAAGTAACTTGACCAATATTTCTCCCGATCAAGACATTTATTTTAATGCTTATGCAGTCATCTACAAGAGATTATTATCTTTTTAGTTATATTAGTTTCTACCATACACACTAGATTTCTTTGGTTCCAAAGACATACAAAATCACAAATATGCTTTTATTCTTTTAGATTAGAATTTATTCCAATCTTGTACACTCTCATTTGATTTCATGATTCAAAAGACATACTAGACATGTGTAAATATCACTCATTTAAATAAATCATTCTAAAACAGCTTATCAGCAAGGAAATATACAATACCTCTCACACATGAAATAGTAGACAGAAAATTTGTGACCTCTTCTGTTTAAAAAAAAAATGTCTTCACAGTGACATAAAATTATACATTAGACTTTAGCTCTCTAATTAATCTCTCTCTCTTTTTTCTTTCTCTCCAGACAATAAAACATACTGAAACAAATAAGATTAAAACAAACTGGGACTAAAATCGTATAGATGAACACCTGTTAGTAATACCATATAGAGAAAGAAGTAAATAACAATGAAATTGCACACTGCTTTGGACTGTAACAAATGTAAGATTAAATAGCCACACATAATATCTGCAGGTATACATATGACTTTTATATTAGTAACATAAACCTACACTCAATGTAAGAATTCATATTTGCCATTGCTGAAATAATTGACTAGAATTTTGAGTTATTTTTCCAATTTTCTCTCAACACATTCACAATCACCGGAAGTTTTTGTGTCCTATAGTGGTAATATCTGCATAGATCGAGTCCTAGCAGTGAAAAGCCAAGTATACAGGAACACAGACAACTCCTGTATATAAGTCTATGATTTCCGCAGTGTCTGATGAAAGCAGATAAAATGTTCAGAGAATGTACAATATTATAACTCGGAGAATAACTTCCATATTGTTTCCAGATGACGAAATGAAGGTGGGGGTGATGAAAAATATAAATATGTGCAAGCTACAAAAGGATACTACAGCACTGTAGAAATATCTGGAATGTTTAACAAGGTCTACAACTATAATTTATTGTGTGTAGTTTTACAGCATTTCTTACTGTGCTGGTACTTGGTAGATTAAGAGATCAAAATACAATGGGCCACAGAAACCAGAATTCTCCTCCCAAATCTGTTGAAATGTATCAAATGATTACATATGTACTTCAATAATGAAGAAATTGCTAAGCAAATTTTTTGTGCTGTCTGACGTCTTCGAATTGTACAGGACCAGTAAGACAAATAAAAAAAAATTCAGTTAAACAGATAAACATACAAATCAGCACTACATTACTTCCGGGGGGAAATAAAATCATTTGACACACAACCAGAATCATCAAACTTCTCATGACCTGAACCAGTCAGCTCTCTGTCTGCCCTAGAGTTTGTGTGATGTTGTCAGCGACTGCATTTTAAATGCACTGCATTGTCAGTCATAGCATCACAAAATCATAGCATCTTGAGTATTCTCAACACACATCAAAATTGCACTATTAACCAAGTCCTTCGTCTTCTTCATCCATAAGCAACCATTTGCATGGAATTCAGTCTGCTTATTTGGAGAATATTTCAACGACTAACAACACCATACGTTGAAAATGTGAAAAAAAAATTTCAAACAGGTATACCTGTACACTCATTCATTTCACAAATATAAAACAGAAGTCTATCTTTTCTCCTTGGTATAAATGGAAAAGCAGATGAAGGAATTGCATTGTTTGTCTTCAGCCTGGTGGCCCAATTTAAATATGGTAGATGAATTGTGATTCCATTGCGTGCATGGTGCACAGCCTGTAAATGTCACTTGATATTTTGTTTGTCTATCTCAGACATTTGTGGCTAGTTGTGTGGTAGACAGATTAGCAGGTGGTAGTCTGTATGGATCACTACTGTAGTCCGGTTTCATAAAGTCCGTCCGAGATCCACTTCTGAATGTGCTGGTCCCGTAGTTATTTGAATTGTAACCATTCACACTGAAGAGGAAAAACATATATTCTTATTAGTGACATTAAATATTGCATTCAGTACAACAGATAAATAGAACTTAAGGTTTATTTTAAAATAAAAAATGAAAAATTTGCAGGCATCATTTTTTCAAAAACTCAAGTAAAAACCTGCACTCACTTCTCGACAGGAAAAGATTCATCACTCCTATGGGTGTAGTCACTAAACAGATGGCCATTGTGATTTTCATAGCCATTAATTATCTGGTCTGATTTTAATGTTCCATATCCACTGGAATTTATTCTAGGATCCTGCAAGTGCATAAAAAAAAAATTATATTCGAGCACACAACATACAATGGTACTCTTTAATTTTTTAGTAAGAGTTATCTTTCTTTGTCCTATTTTCAATCTTGGTTTAAAACAAAATTTACTTACATTATAAACATTATTTATGTTGTTGATATCATCATAATCTGTTGGACAATGATAATTCAGATTTTGCCGCCATTCATCCATCAATGTGGATTTTGTGAAATCTGAGGGGGAATCAGATTTTTCTCGTTTTTTAAATTCTGTGTGGCTGTCTGTCTCTGCATAAGATTCTGGAAGAGTTGAAATTTGGTTATCTTGAGATTTATATATAGAAACATTATCAATTAAATAACATTGATCTTTACAACAAGTACAGATCATTTGACAGAAAGTTAACAACTCTGCACAAATGGATTATGTTTCTTGGATGAGTTTGATGTATACATGTTTATCTTTCATTTTAACACCTTCCATAATGACACCTTTGTTTTCAGCCAAAATTTACAATAACAAATTTCTCGTAAATTACAGTAAGATTAAAGAAGTCTTCCATTTCTGCTGCAATAAGAGATGTGTTTATACCATTGTCGGAAGATTTGCATCTGTGATACAGAATGCAGACCCCGGCGATAAATAGCAGAACGGCCACACCACCACAAACAGCTCCTATGATGTAACTCAAATGTAAACTCTCTGAAAAAAAAAGAATCATTTATTTTAATTGAGAGCTGGAAATCCCTACCATTTAACAATTCTTGTGTTCTATTTGTAAATGCAGCTATCAATTCCTGCACTACCCCCCTTTTTTTGCCATCAAATGTATTTTCTAAAATGTGTTAAATCTTCATAGCTTAATAACTTATAATTCTGCATGTATTTTTAAACAAACTAGAGTAAATGGACAATACTACTCCTATAGTTTTTTTCTCCCAAAATTAAATACAATTGTACATATTTATAGGACAATCAATGAATAGCAAGTAAGAGCACATAAAGATTATAGAAAAACAAGAAATAAGTTTATTTTTTGAACATGAACATCCTACAAGCATTTAATTTATGCAAAATCAGAATAACCAACCTGTCTCAGCTAATGTGATTTTCATAGTATCATTTCCATAACCATTAAAAGCAGTACATATGTAGTCCCCAAAGTCGCTGGGGGTCAGGTGAGTAATGTGGAGGATATTTTCCACCCCATCTGCCATCTGTGTCTGAGTGACAGAGTACCTCCCAGATTGAGCGTAGTCAATTATTTTATCCCCCCTGATCCACAGGATCTGGTCTGGGTAAGGGACTGAGCGGACCAAACAGGACACTTTTCCATCCAGGTCTGGTTCCGCATACTGTGTGGATTTACTCTTGATTTCAGGTGGACCTGCAATATTTTCATATATTAACATCCACTGAAAATTTTCTCCTTAATTTTTTAAATGAAAACAATGTTATCGATTCATTAATGACCAAACTGGTTTGAACCAGTTTTTAAAGCCATCTGTTTGATTAAATGATTTCTTAAGAAGTGGGCTCTTCCATCAATGTATGGACCAACATTACACACCTAGTAGTTAACGTACAGTAACACAATTTATACAAATAATTTTAACAGATACAGGAATAAATATAAATAATAAAATGTTTTTTTTTTCTTTGTTACTGCGATTAACAGTTGCAACCATTGCAGAAACAAATCTACTTATCAATCCTTGTAAATGGGTTATGTATTTTTTTCTGCAATGATGCAACCATTATTTCTGCATTAACAAAGAAAGAAAGCATTTTATTGATTAAGTAACATGAAAAATTTAATTCAATTAACTTTTGAAATAATAAGCTCTCTTATAAAACACCTCTGACATTTTCCGAATTGAATCAA
This sequence comes from Saccostrea echinata, assembly GCF_033153115.1. Lineage (NCBI taxonomy): Eukaryota > Metazoa > Mollusca > Bivalvia > Ostreida > Ostreidae > Saccostrea > Saccostrea echinata. The sequence continues at coordinate 17,788 of NW_026890106.1, forward strand.
TTAAATAATTATGGTATTGAAAAATAACTCTATAAAATGCCTCTTTTTGTTATCTGATTTTGTGCTTTTATAATCTAATTAACGTATTAGTAGCATTCTTTCCCATTATATTTACCGGTTGTTATGAACACTTCCAACATAAAACTGTCTAAAATTGTTGCAAATGATGTTTGTTTGTTTGTTTGTTTTTTTTAATGTTCAAGCTTAATTGACTTATTGTTCACCTGAGATGGCATAGGCTGTTTCTGTGTATTTCATTTTACAGGGTTAAAAAGCAAATATTTAGTCTCCTGGTGAGCAGGGGGGAAATCAATCAATATCTACCATTAAGAAAAAGACTACCTTTGAGCAGAAGATAAACATCTATTTTCTTGGTACTGAAAGCTCCATAGAGGGCGCTGGCCTCACAGATATACATGCCAAGGTCTTCCTTCCCGATGTTAGATACAGTTAAAGTCGTGGTTTCACTAAGGGGGATTTGGCTGTCTGACCTTCGCCATCGGATCTCAGGCTGGGGGTTACCAGTGGCATTACAGGTCAAGGTCACTGACTTTTTAAGATCTACAGGAATGTACTGGTTGACCCCAATAAATTTTGGTTCATCTGAGGAGAGAGAGAACACATGTAATAATTTCAGAAAAAGAAAAGGATCTTGCATTAATGCACTGTTTTATAGTTCTTTTACAATGCTGACTTAACTGCATGTTACTTTCATTATTAGGGAGTGAAAAAATGAATTACAGAACAGGTTCTTGGCATTAAAGATCCAGTTGTTTGCTTGAAGTCTTTAAAATTTATTGCAAGTGCCATAAAATGTTAACAATCATTACTATCCAAATGCAACATTTCCAGGCTTTTATGGTCCTGTCAACTGGTTGGTGGCTATGCACCAATCCTTATCTCTTATCAGTTTTAATTAGTATTTTGTATGCATCATTTCAGTAACAACAAAAAGAACTAAAGAGAGGAAGTAAGGTCCAATTTTAGGGCCCTGTAATTGCCTGGTGTACATAAACGACAACATCAACAGCGGTAGGCCCTGACAGAATAATTGTGTGAAGTCAATCATGAGGGTTCTTGGTCATTGTGTGGAGGAACAAATCTGTTATTACGCTGCACCTGAACACTGGAACAATCTTCTGACAGATCAAAATAGAAAATCTCTGATATAGGATTCATAAAATATTTGAGATGATCAGTTATTGATGCAAATAGAGCATGCTTGAATGATGGTTTTGTTCCCAGTTCAGTTGCAGTCGATACCATCAGAATTACCCTGGTTTATAAGTTTTCAAGAAACTTGTCTTAGATGACCATCTGATGTGAGTCACTTATCATTTCTGGCAGAGACTGAGGAAACAAATTTTGTTCTCAGAAAATGAGATGGCAAGATTTCAATTAACTGCAGTAGCAAATCAACAGTCAGGTAAAAAGTATAGAGTGTTGTATTACATACATAACCTTCATAAATAGGCAAATAAAACTGTCTGAGGATTCCTGGGGTATGAATATTGTGACTGATTTAATCTGCAGCATGAAAGAGGAGCATTAACCTTTGACCTGAGTGGAAGTGGCAGACTTACAAAGTATATCCAGCTTCATCTTTGCTGTACTACTGCCAATGGAGTTGGTGGCCTCACATGAGATGGTGCTTTGATGGTACTCGCTGGATATATGTGGTATATCTAGGTTACGCCTGGTCTGTCCTCTGATCAGTCGACCATCTCTCATCCACCTACAGTTACACATACAGTTAAACATTGCGACTTTCGACTTTGAGGTATTTTAAAGTAACTACTACAGTAAAACTTGGTTATAAAGAACTCACTTATAAGGAACTCTCTGTTATAAGGGACTTTCTTATGAATCCTGTGGAAGACATTCCACTCTGTTCTTTATACAGATATAAGGAATCCTGGGGCCCATTTTACAAAAGAACTTAGGACTAAGACCAAAATTTGCTTCTGCTTATAATTTTTTATTTTACATTAATTTGAAAATGATTTTATTATTTTTAAAAAGAACTCAGGAAGATATTTTCATGCTAGCAATTTCAAACAGAATAATTAATTTTGAAAAATTTTACAATCAACTAAAGTTTTCGGTCTTTGTTCTTCTGTAAAACGGCCTCCTGGTTATTAAGGAAGCAAATTAAGGGTCCATGTGACTTCCTTATAACTGAGTTTACAGTACACGTATCAGTGAAAAATTTACTGCTTCATAAATTAACTACCATGCAATCAACGAAATGATACTGAAATTTTAGCATTATCATATTTTTTCTGAAATTATATTAGAGGCACTGCCAGCAAAATAATGGGCAAATTTTCCTAACAGAAATTGGTGTCCTTGTCTGAATTTTAACAACAAAGGGTTCACTCAATAAGAGAATGTCGGGACATAAGTTTGAAATAAAAAAGGGGTGTCATCAATATTTGTATAAACATTTCAATTTGCCTGGCCAGTCTCTTCTTTCAATGAGGATTAGAATTTGGAAAAAGAGTTCTTCAGTACCTCCACTGGACCTCTCTTGGGTTGGCATCACCATCACATGAGAATCGAACGTAGTCGTTCTCTTTAAGAGGACGGGTTACATTATGGCTGATGTTAATTTTTGGTTTATCTGCAAATACAAGAAAACTCTTTATATTCTTCAGAAACATGATGAAGAATATGTGACAAAAAAAGTCTCCAAAGTGGAAGAAAACATTTTTGGAATACTGGAAATCACTATAGATACATTATTTTTATGACTTGGTCTTACATTGCACATTCAATGTCACAGACGAGATGAGGGGCTGCCGCAAAGCCTCATTTTTGGCATGACACTCAATTTTCTTCTCGTGATCCTCATTAGTTGCCTTTAGGGTCACAATACCGATGACATCAGTGACCTTCGTCACCTTGTTAGGTGTACCAATAGTGTAGGTATTATTAGTGATCCTTCCTGAACCTTCTTTGTACCTAAAATAGGTCAGTATAAACTTAACAAATATAATGGCCTCAAAAGCAGGCTTTCCAAAGTCTCTTGAACAGATACATCTTCCTTCCCATGGAGGACCATGTAGTTTTGTAAATAGATAAACTAAAATTGAATTCACTTGAATTATGCTTTAATACTGAGTATCAGAACTCACCATAGCACCTGAGGGGCAGGTTTTCCTCCATTTGCCCTACAGGTGATGTTGGTGGGTACCCCAAGCTCCAGAGGAATGACAGGACCCCCATCTATTACAGGCTGTTCAGGAGGGGCTGTACAAAGCAAAAATTATAACATTCTTTAACTCCTCCAATTCAAGTACTATGAAGACTATGAAATGTTATTTTGCCAGTTAAGTAAAGTTAAC
>NW_026890107.1:0-14758 GCF_033153115.1 Saccostrea echinata
ATCCTTGAATGTGATTGAAAAAAGCAATCCAAATGCTCTAATACATGCAGTTTATCATTGCTGACTTGTGACTTATACATCAAATAAGCTTTATTTTGTTGAATCATCTTTCTTGAAATCATACTCTATGTTGAATATCCAGCTTTTCTATTTGTATTTGACTATTGCTCCAGACTACAAGGGAGTTTATATTCTATATGGGACACATTCCTTTTTCGAATATGTACCTGACATCATTCCAAAAGCTTAAGAGAAAATGTCATCAAATTTCTTGGAATTTTCCTCCATATTTAAACCGTTGGACGTTAATATCCCAAAACTGCATCACCTTGATGTCGTTTTTATTTATTAGTATGCATGTGTAAAACGAACAAAATGCCACAGCTCAGAAAGGGATAGTTATGGAAATGTACCTGCTATAACTTCAATATCTTTGGAATAGTGTCATTTATCCTTTCGTGAATCTCCTTTTTAATCACAAAGTTCTCTTCCTGTGTGTCATTTTCCTACTAGGTTAAAGATATATAATGGGATGGCAGCTTTTATGGCTTGAAATGTTACATATAGCATTCGAAGTGACTATAAGAAATCTCTGTCAAATTTCTAAGACCCCTTCTTAATATTGACATTGTTCAAGGTCACTAATGTAAATCCAGAGTACCTGTGTAGTATCAAGATAAATAGGAATCCTGCACAGCAAAAACGAAGACTGAATGCACAGTAAAATACAAAAGTTCCTTAAAGGGTTTGTGACTGATATATCGTCCAATTTTTTTTTTTTCGTAAAATCCTATTTCCTGATATTCATACCATCTTCTGAAAACAAAAGATTCCTTTCATATCATTCTTACACTATCCTACAAAATGAAAATACTCTACAGAAAAAAATATCCTGACATCATTCAAAGTTATCAAAAGAACCTTTAATCCAAATTCCATCAACCGCTTCTGTATATTCAAAATGAGTAAGGTTACTATTCCAAAAGTGGATCACATTGTTGCAATTTTTGTAACTGTAACCAAAGGTAAAGCAAATAAAACCTGAATCCTTTAAAATATACATTAATGTATTAATTTTGAAACTGTCATATCAGCAATCTTTTATTTTTTTTTTAGCATTAATGATCTTGCTATTGTTCTTGTCGTCAAAGAATCTCATATGCTGAAGAGTTAACTTTTATCTTCTCATAGAAATATTCCTGACATCATCCAATGATACCAAAAGAATTTTTTTGTCAAATTTTCATCAAAAGTTTTTCAATATTCACATTGTCCAAGGTTAGTATTCCAAAACTGGATCACATTGTTGCCAATGTCATTTACAGTTAATTCTCAAAATTATACATAAATGCATTTGTATCTGACATATCTGAAATTTTATTTGCTTCAATCCAGTTTCCTGAAATGAAATCTATAATTGATTACCAAACGTCTATTTTTCTAGCATTTGCTATAGTTACTTCACAATTTTATTCCGTAATAACAACTTTTTTCTCCTTTGAATATGTCCCTGGAATCCTTGAATGTGATTGAAAAAAGCAATCCAATGCTCTAATACATGCAGTTTATCATTGCTGACTTGTGACTTATACATCAAATAAGCTTTATTTTGTTGAATCATCTTTCTTGAAATCATACTCTATGTTGAATATCCAGCTTTTCTATTTGTATTTGACTATTGCTCCAGACTACAAGGGAGTTTATATTCTATATGGGACACATTCCTTTTTCGAATATGTACCTGACATCATTCCAAAAGCTTAAGAGAAAATGTCATCAAATTTCTTGGAATTTTCCTCCATATTTAAACCGTTGGACGTTAATATCCCAAAACTGCATCACCTTGATGTCGTTTTTATTTATTAGTATGCATGTGTAAAACGAACAAAATGCCACAGCTCAGAAAGGGATAGTTATGGAAATATACCTGCTATAACTTCAATATCTTTGGAATAGTGTCATTTATCCTTTCGTGAATCTCCTTTTTAATCACAAAGTTCTCTTCCTGTGTGTCATTTTCCTACTAGGTTAAAGATATATAATGGGATGGCAGCTTTTATGGCTTGAAATGTTACATATAGCATTCGAAGTGACTATAAGAAATCTCTGTCAAATTTCTAAGACCCCTTCTTAATATTGACATTGTTCAAGGTCACTAATGTAAATCCAGAGTACCTGTGTAGTATCAAGATAAATAGGAATCCTGCACAGCAAAAACGAAGACTGAATGCACAGTAAAATACAAAAGTTCCTTAAAGGGTTTGTGACTGATATATCGTCCAATTTTTTTTTTTTCGTAAAATCCTATTTCCTGATATTCATACCATCTTCTGAAAACAAAAGATTCCTTTCATATCATTCTTACACTATCCTACAAAATGAAAATACTCTACAGAAAAAAATATCCTGACATCATTCAAAGTTATCAAAAGAACCTTTAATCCAAATTCCATCAACCGCTTCTGTATATTCAAAATGAGTAAGGTTACTATTCCAAAAGTGGATCACATTGTTGCAATTTTTGTAACTGTAACCAAAGGTAAAGCAAATAAAACCTGAATCCTTTAAAATATACATTAATGTATTAATTTTGAAACTGTCATATCAGCAATCTTTTATTTTTTTTTAGCATTAATGATCTTGCTATTGTTCTTGTCGTCAAAGAATCTCATATGCTGAAGAGTTAACTTTTATCTTCTCATAGAAATATTCCTGACATCATCCAATGATACCAAAAGAATTTTTTTGTCAAATTTTCATCAAAAGTTTTTCAATATTCACATTGTCCAAGGTTAGTATTCCAAAACTGGATCACATTGTTGCCAATGTCATTTACAGTTAATTCTCAAAATTATACATAAATGCATTTGTATCTGACATATCTGAAATTTTATTTGCTTCAATCCAGTTTCCTGAAATGAAATCTATAATTGATTACCAAACGTCTATTTTTCTAGCATTTGCTATAGTTACTTCACAATTTTATTCCGTAATAACAACTTTTTTCTCCTTTGAATATGTCCCTGAAATCATTGAATGTGATTGGAGAAAGCAACCCAAATGCTCTAATACATGCAGTTTATCATTTTTGACTAGTGACTTATACATCAAATAAGCTTTATTTTGTTGAATCATCTTTCTTGAAATCATACTCTATGTTGAATATCCAGCTTTTCTATTTGTATTTGACTATTGCTCCAGACTACAAGGGAGTTTATATTCTATATGGGACACATTCCTTTTTCGAATATGTACCTGACATCATTCCAAAAGCTTAAGAGAAAATGTCATCAAATTTCTTGGAATTTTCCTCCATATTTAAACCGTTGGACGTTAATATCCCAAAACTGCATCACCTTGATGTCGTTTTTATTTATTAGTATGCATGTGTAAAACGAACAAAATGCCACAGCTCAGAAAGGGATAGTTATGGAAATATACCTGCTATAACTTCAATATCTTTGGAATAGTGTCATTTATCCTTTCGTGAATCTCCTTTTTAATCACAAAGTTCTCTTCCTGTGTGTCATTTTCCTACTAGGTTAAAGATATATAATGGGATGGCAGCTTTTATGGCTTGAAATGTTACATATAGCATTCGAAGTGACTATAAGAAATCTCTGTCAAATTTCTAAGACCCCTTCTTAATATTGACATTGTTCAAGGTCACTAATGTAAATCCAGAGTACCTGTGTAGTATCAAGATAAATAGGAATCCTGCACAGCAAAAACGAAGACTGAATGCACAGTAAAATACAAAAGTTCCTTAAAGGGTTTGTGACTGATATATCGTCCAATTTTTTTTTTTCGTAAAATCCTATTTCCTGATATTCATACCATCTTCTGAAAACAAAAGATTCCTTTCATATCATTCTTACACTATCCTACAAAATGAAAATACTCTACAGAAAAAAATATCCTGACATCATTCAAAGTTATCAAAAGAACCTTTAATCCAAATTCCATCAACCGCTTCTGTATATTCAAAATGAGTAAGGTTACTATTCCAAAAGTGGATCACATTGTTGCAATTTTTGTAACTGTAACCAAAGGTAAAGCAAATAAAACCTGAATCCTTTAAAATATACATTAATGTATTAATTTTGAAACTGTCATATCAGCAATCTTTTATTTTTTTTTTAGCATTAATGATCTTGCTATTGTTCTTGTCGTCAAAGAATCTCATATGCTGAAGAGTTAACTTTTATCTTCTCATAGAAATATTCCTGACATCATCCAATGATACCAAAAGAATTTTTTTGTCAAATTTTCATCAAAAGTTTTTCAATATTCACATTGTCCAAGGTTAGTATTCCAAAACTGGATCACATTGTTGCCAATGTCATTTACAGTTAATTCTCAAAATTATACATAAATGCATTTGTATCTGACATATCTGAAATTTTATTTGCTTCAATCCAGTTTCCTGAAATGAAATCTATAATTGATTACCAAACGTCTATTTTTCTAGCATTTGCTATAGTTACTTCACAATTTTATTCCGTAATAACAACTTTTTTCTCCTTTGAATATGTCCCTGAAATCATTGAATGTGATTGGAGAAAGCAACCCAAATGCTCTAATACATGCAGTTTATCATTTTTGACTAGTGACTTATACATCAAATAAGCTTTATTTTGTTGAATCATCTTTCTTGAAATCATACTCTATGTTGAATATCCAGCTTTTCTATTTGTATTTGACTATTGCTCCAGACTACAAGGGAGTTTATATTCTATATGGGACACATTCCTTTTTCGAATATGTACCTGACATCATTCCAAAAGCTTAAGAGAAAATGTCATCAGATTTCTTGGAATTTTCCTCCATATTTAAACCGTTGGACGTTAATATCCCAAAACTGCATCACCTTGATGTCGTTTTTATTTATTAGTATGCATGTGTAAAACGAACAAAATGCCACAGCTCAGAAAGGGATAGTTATGGAAATGTACCTGCTATAACTTCAATATCTTTGGAATAGTGTCATTTATCCTTTCGTGAATCTCCTTTTTAATCACAAAGTTCTCTTCCTGTGTGTCATTTTCCTACTAGGTTAAAGATATATAATGGGATGGCAGCTTTTATGGCTTGAAATGTTACATATAGCATTCGAAGTGACTATAAGAAATCTCTGTCAAATTTCTAAGACCCCTTCTTAATATTGACATTGTTCAAGGTCACTAATGTAAATCCAGAGTACCTGTGTAGTATCAAGATAAATAGGAATCCTGCACAGCAAAAACGAAGACTGAATGCACAGTAAAATACAAAAGTTCCTTAAAGGGTTTGTGACTGATATATCGTCCAATTTTTTTTTTTTCGTAAAATCCTATTTCCTGATATTCATACCATTTTCTGAAAACAAAAGATTCCTTTCATATCATTCTTACACTATCCTACAAAATGAAAATACTCTACAGAAAAAAATATCCTGACATCATTCAAAGTTATCAAAAGAACCTTTAATCCAAATTCCATCAACCGCTTCTGTATATTCAAAATGAGTAAGGTTACTATTCCAAAAGTGGATCACATTGTTGCAATTTTTGTAACTGTAACCAAAGGTAAAGCAAATAAAACCTGAATCCTTTAAAATATACATTAATGTATTAATTTTGAAACTGTCATATCAGCAATCTTTTATTTTTTTTTAGCATTAATGATCTTGCTATTGTTCTTGTCGTCAAAGAATCTCATATGCTGAAGAGTTAACTTTTATCTTCTCATAGAAATATTCCTGACATCATCCAATGATACCAAAAGAATTTTTTTGTCAAATTTTCATCAAAAGTTTTTCAATATTCACATTGTCCAAGGTTAGTATTCCAAAACTGGATCACATTGTTGCCAATGTCATTTACAGTTAATTCTCAAAATTATACATAAATGCATTTGTATCTGACATATCTGAAATTTTATTTGCTTCAATCCAGTTTCCTGAAATGAAATCTATAATTGATTACCAAACGTCTATTTTTCTAGCATTTGCTATAGTTACTTCACAATTTTATTCCGTAATAACAACTTTTTTCTCCTTTGAATATGTCCCTGAAATCATTGAATGTGATTGGAGAAAGCAACCCAAATGCTCTAATACATGCAGTTTATCATTTTTGACTAGTGACTTATACATCAAATAAGCTTTATTTTGTTGAATCATCTTTCTTGAAATCATACTCTATGTTGAATATCCAGCTTTTCTATTTGTATTTGACTATTGCTCCAGACTACAAGGGAGTTTATATTCTATATGGGACACATTCCTTTTTCGAATATGTACCTGACATCATTCCAAAAGCTTAAGAGAAAATGTCATCAAATTTCTTGGAATTTTCCTCCATATTTAAACCGTTGGACGTTAATATCCCAAAACTGCATCACCTTGATGTCGTTTTTATTTATTAGTATGCATGTGTAAAACGAACAAAATGCCACAGCTCAGAAAGGGATAGTTATGGAAATATACCTGCTATAACTTCAATATCTTTGGAATAGTGTCATTTATCCTTTCGTGAATCTCCTTTTTAATCACAAAGTTCTCTTCCTGTGTGTCATTTTCCTACTAGGTTAAAGATATATAATGGGATGGCAGCTTTTATGGCTTGAAATGTTACATATAGCATTCGAAGTGACTATAAGAAATCTCTGTCAAATTTCTAAGACCCCTTCTTAATATTGACATTGTTCAAGGTCACTAATGTAAATCCAGAGTACCTGTGTAGTATCAAGATAAATAGGAATCCTGCACAGCAAAAACGAAGACTGAATGCACAGTAAAATACAAAAGTTCCTTAAAGGGTTTGTGACTGATATATCGTCCAATTTTTTTTTTTCGTAAAATCCTATTTCCTGATATTCATACCATCTTCTGAAAACAAAAGATTCCTTTCATATCATTCTTACACTATCCTACAAAATGAAAATACTCTACAGAAAAAAATATCCTGACATCATTCAAAGTTATCAAAAGAACCTTTAATCCAAATTCCATCAACCGCTTCTGTATATTCAAAATGAGTAAGGTTACTATTCCAAAAGTGGATCACATTGTTGCAATTTTTGTAACTGTAACCAAAGGTAAAGCAAATAAAACCTGAATCCTTTAAAATATACATTAATGTATTAATTTTGAAACTGTCATATCAGCAATCTTTTATTTTTTTTTAGCATTAATGATCTTGCTATTGTTCTTGTCGTCAAAGAATCTCATATGCTGAAGAGTTAACTTTTATCTTCTCATAGAAATATTCCTGACATCATCCAATGATACCAAAAGAATTTTTTTGTCAAATTTTCATCAAAAGTTTTTCAATATTCACATTGTCCAAGGTTAGTATTCCAAAACTGGATCACATTGTTGCCAATGTCATTTACAGTTAATTCTCAAAATTATACATAAATGCATTTGTATCTGACATATCTGAAATTTTATTTGCTTCAATCCAGTTTCCTGAAATGAAATCTATAATTGATTACCAAACGTCTATTTTTCTAGCATTTGCTATAGTTACTTCACAATTTTATTCCGTAATAACAACTTTTTTCTCCTTTGAATATGTCCCTGGAATCCTTGAATGTGATTGAAAAAAGCAATCCAATGCTCTAATACATGCAGTTTATCATTGCTGACTTGTGACTTATACATCAAATAAGCTTTATTTTGTTGAATCATCTTTCTTGAAATCATACTCTATGTTGAATATCCAGCTTTTCTATTTGTATTTGACTATTGCTCCAGACTACAAGGAAGTTTATATTCTATATGGGACACATTCCTTTTTCGAATATGTACCTGACATCATTCCAAAAGCTTAAGAGAAAATGTCATCAAATTTCTTGGAATTTTCCTCCATATTTAAACCGTTGGACGTTAATATCCCAAAACTGCATCACCTTGATGTCGTTTTTATTTATTAGTATGCATGTGTAAAACGAACAAAATGCCACAGCTCAGAAAGGGATAGTTATGGAAATGTACCTGCTATAACTTCAATATCTTTGGAATAGTGTCATTTATCCTTTCGTGAATCTCCTTTTTAATCACAAAGTTCTCTTCCTGTGTGTCATTTTCCTACTAGGTTAAAGATATATAATGGGATGGCAGCTTTTATGGCTTGAAATGTTACATATAGCATTCGAAGTGACTATAAGAAATCCCTGTCAAATTTCTAAGACCCCTTCTTAATATTGACATTGTTCAAGGTCACTAATGTAAATCCAGAGTACCTGTGTAGTATCAAGATAAATAGGAATCCTGCACAGCAAAAACGAAGACTGAATGCACAGTAAAATACAAAAGTTCCTTAAAGGGTTTGTGACTGATATATCGTCCAATTTTTTTTTTTTCGTAAAATCCTATTTCCTGATATTCATACCATCTTCTGAAAACAAAAGATTCCTTCCATATCATTCTTACACTATCCTACAAAATGAAAATACTCTACAGAAAAAAATATCCTGACATCATTCAAAGTTATCAAAAGAACCTTTAATCCAAATTCCATCAACCGCTTCTGTATATTCAAAATGAGTAAGGTTACTATTCCAAAAGTGGATCACATTGTTGCAATTTTTGTAACTGTAACCAAAGGTAAAGCAAATAAAACCTGAATCCTTTAAAATATACAATAATGTATTAATTTTGAAACTGTCATATCAGCAATCTTTTATTTTTTTTTAGCATTAATGATCTTGCTATTGTTCTTGTCGTCAAAGAATCTCATATGCTGAAGAGTTAACATTTTTCTTCTCATAGAAATATTCCTGACATCATCCAATGATACCAAAAGAATTTTTTTGTCAAATTTTCATCAAAAGTTTTTCAATATTCACATTGTCCAAGGTTAGTATTCCAAAACTGGATCACATTGTTGCCAATGTCATTTACAGTTAATTCTCAAAATTATACATAAATGCATTTGTATCTGACATATCTGAAATTTTATTTGCTTCAATCCAGTTTCCTGAAATGAAATCTATAATTGATTACCAAACGTCTATTTTTCTAGCATTTGCTATAGTTACTTCACAATTTTATTCCGTAATAACAACTTTTTTCTCCTTTGAATATGTCCCTGGAATCCTTGATTGTGATTGAAAAAAGCAATCCAAATGCTCTAATACATGCAGTTTATCATTGCTGACTTGTGACTTATAAATCTAATAAGCTTTATTTTGTTGAATCATCTTTCTTGAAATCATACTCTATGTTGAATATCCAGCTTTTCTATTTGTATTTGACTATTGCTCCAGACTACAAGGAAGTTTATATTCTATATGGGACACATTCCTTTTTCGAATATGTACCTGACATCATTCCAAAAGCTTAAGAGAAAATGTCATCAAATTTCTTGGAATTTTCCTCCATATTTAAACCGTTGGACGTTAATATCCCAAAACTGCATCACCTTGATGTCGTTTTTATTTATTAGTATGCATGTGTAAAACGAACAAAATGCCACAGCTCAGAAAGGGATAGTTATGGAAATGTACCTGCTATAACTTCAATATCTTTGGAATAGTGTCATTTATCCTTTCGTGAATCTCCTTTTTAATCACAAAGTTCTCTTCCTGTGTGTCATTTTCCTACTAGGTTAAAGATATATAATGGGATGGCAGCTTTTATGGCTTGAAATGTTACATATAGCATTCGAAGTGACTATAAGAAATCCCTGTCAAATTTCTAAGACCCCTTCTTAATATTGACATTGTTCAAGGTCACTAATGTAAATCCAGAGTACCTGTGTAGTATCAAGATAAATAGGAATCCTGCACAGCAAAAACGAAGACTGAATGCACAGTAAAATACAAAAGTTCCTTAAAGGGTTTGTGACTGATATATCGTCCAATTTTTTTTTTTCGTAAAATCCTATTTCCTGATATTCATACCATCTTCTGAAAACAAAAGATTCCTTTCATATCATTCTTACACTATCCTACAAAATGAAAATACTCTACAGAAAAAAATATCCTGACATCATTCAAAGTTATCAAAAGAACCTTTAATCCAAATTCCATCAACCGCTTCTGTATATTCAAAATGAGTAAGGTTACTATTCCAAAAGTGGATCACATTGTTGCAATTTTTGTAACTGTAACCAAAGGTAAAGCAAATAAAACCTGAATCCTTTAAAATATACAATAATGTATTAATTTTGAAACTGTCATATCAGCAATCTTTTATTTTTTTTTAGCATTAATGATCTTGCTATTGTTCTTGTCGTCAAAGAATCTCATATGCTGAAGAGTTAACATTTTTCTTCTCATAGAAATATTCCTGACATCATCCAATGATACCAAAAGAATTTTTTTGTCAAATTTTCATCAAAAGTTTTTCAATATTCACATTGTCCAAGGTTAGTATTCCAAAACTGGATCACATTGTTGCCAATGTCATTTACAGTTAATTCTCAAAATTATACATAAATGCATTTGTATCTGACATATCTGAAATTTTATTTGCTTCAATCCAGTTTCCTGAAATGAAATCTATAATTGATTACCAAACGTCTATTTTTCTAGCATTTGCTATAGTTACTTCACAATTTTATTCCGTAATAACAACTTTTTTCTCCTTTGAATATGTCCCTGGAATCCTTGATTGTGATTGAAAAAAGCAATCCAAATGCTCTAATACATGCAGTTTATCATTGCTGACTTGTGACTTATAAATCTAATAAGCTTTATTTTGTTGAATCATCTTTCTTGAAATCATACTCTATGTTGAATATCCAGCTTTTCTATTTGTATTTGACTATTGCTCCAGACTACAAGGAAGTTTATATTCTATATGGGACACATTCCTTTTTCGAATATGTACCTGACATCATTCCAAAAGCTTAAGAGAAAATGTCATCAAATTTCTTGGAATTTTCCTCCATATTTAAACCGTTGGACGTTAATATCCCAAAACTGCATCACCTTGATGTCGTTTTTATTTATTAGTATGCATGTGTAAAACGAACAAAATGCCACAGCTCAGAAAGGGATAGTTATGGAAATGTACCTGCTATAACTTCAATATCTTTGGAATAGTGTCATTTATCCTTTCGTGAATCTCCTTTTTAATCACAAAGTTCTCTTCCTGTGTGTCATTTTCCTACTAGGTTAAAGATATATAATGGGATGGCAGCTTTTATGGCTTGAAATGTTACATATAGCATTCGAAGTGACTATAAGAAATCCCTGTCAAATTTCTAAGACCCCTTCTTAATATTGACATTGTTCAAGGTCACTAATGTAAATCCAGAGTACCTGTGTAGTATCAAGATAAATAGGAATCCTGCACAGCAAAAACGAAGACTGAATGCACAGTAAAATACAAAAGTTCCTTAAAGGGTTTGTGACTGATATATCGTCCAATTTTTTTTTTTCGTAAAATCCTATTTCCTGATATTCATACCATCTTCTGAAAACAAAAGATTCCTTTCATATCATTCTTACACTATCCTACAAAATGAAAATACTCTACAGAAAAAAATATCCTGACATCATTCAAAGTTATCAAAAGAACCTTTAATCCAAATTCCATCAACCGCTTCTGTATATTCAAAATGAGTAAGGTTACTATTCCAAAAGTGGATCACATTGTTGCAATTTTTGTAACTGTAACCAAAGGTAAAGCAAATAAAACCTGAATCCTTTAAAATATACAATAATGTATTAATTTTGAAACTGTCATATCAGCAATCTTTTATTTTTTTTTAGCATTAATGATCTTGCTATTGTTCTTGTCGTCAAAGAATCTCATATGCTGAAGAGTTAACATTTTTCTTCTCATAGAAATATTCCTGACATCATCCAATGATACCAAAAGAATTTTTTTGTCAAATTTTCATCAAAAGTTTTTCAATATTCACATTGTCCAAGGTTAGTATTCCAAAACTGGATCACATTGTTGCCAATGTCATTTACAGTTAATTCTCAAAATTATACATAAATGCATTTGTATCTGACATATCTGAAATTTTATTTGCTTCAATCCAGTTTCCTGAAATGAAATCTATAATTGATTACCAAACGTCTATTTTTCTAGCATTTGCTATAGTTACTTCACAATTTTATTCCGTAATAACAACTTTTTTCTCCTTTGAATATGTCCCTGGAATCCTTGATTGTGATTGAAAAAAGCAATCCAAATGCTCTAATACATGCAGTTTATCATTGCTGACTTGTGACTTATAAATCTAATAAGCTTTATTTTGTTGAATCATCTTTCTTGAAATCATACTCTATGTTGAATATCCAGCTTTTCTATTTGTATTTGACTATTGCTCCAGACTACAAGGAAGTTTATATTCTATATGGGACACATTCCTTTTTCGAATATGTACCTGACATCATTCCAAAAGCTTAAGAGAAAATGTCATCAAATTTCTTGGAATTTTCCTCCATATTTAAACCGTTGGACGTTAATATCCCAAAACTGCATCACCTTGATGTCGTTTTTATTTATTAGTATGCATGTGTAAAACGAACAAAATGCCACAGCTCAGAAAGGGATAGTTATGGAAATGTACCTGCTATAACTTCAATATCTTTGGAATAGTGTCATTTATCCTTTCGTGAATCTCCTTTTTAATCACAAAGTTCTCTTCCTGTGTGTCATTTTCCTACTAGGTTAAAGATATATGATGGGATGGCAGCTTTTATGGCTTGAAATGTTACATATAGCATTCGAAGTGACTATAAGAAATCCCTGTCAAATTTCTAAGACCCCTTCTTAATATTGACATTGTTCAAGGTCACTAATGTAAATCCAGAGTACCTGTGTAGTATCAAGATAAATAGGAATCCTGCACAGCAAAAACGAAGACTGAATGCACAGTAAAATACAAAAGTTCCTTAAAGGGTTTGTGACTGATATATCGTCCAATTTTTTTTTTTTCGTAAAATCCTATTTCCTGATATTCATACCATCTTCTGAAAACAAAAGATTCCTTCCATATCATTCTTACACTATCCTACAAAATGAAAATACTCTACAGAAAAAAATATCCTGACATCATTCAAAGTTATCAAAAGAACCTTTAATCCAAATTCCATCAACCGCTTCTGTATATTCAAAATGAGTAAGGTTACTATTCCAAAAGTGGATCACATTGTTGCAATTTTTGTAACTGTAACCAAAGGTAAAGCAAATAAAACCTGAATCCTTTAAAATATACATTAATGTATTAATTTTGAAACTGTCATATCAGCAATCTTTTATTTTTTTTTAGCATTAATGATCTTGCTATTGTTCTTGTCGTCAAAGAATCTCATATGCTGAAGAGTTAACTTTTATCTTCTCATAGAAATATTCCTGACATCATCCAATGATACCAAAAGAATTTTCTTGTCAAATTTTCATCAAAAGTTTTTCAATATTCACATTGTCCAAGGTTAGTATTCCAAAACTGGATCACATTGTTGCCAATGTCATTTACAGTTAATTCTCAAAATTATACATAAATGCATTTGTATCTGACATATCTGAAATTTTATTTGCTTCAATCCAGTTTCCTGAAATGAAATCTATAATTGATTACCAAACGTCTATTTTTCTAGCATTTGCTATAGTTACTTCACAATTTTATTCCGTAATAACAACTTTTTTCTCCTTTGAATATGTCCCTGGAATCCTTGATTGTGATTGAAAAAAGCAATCCAAATGCTCTAATACATGCAGTTTATCATTGCTGACTTGTGACTTATACATCTAATAAGCTTTATTTTGTTGAATCATCTTTCTTGAAATCATACTCTATGTTGAATATCCAGCTTTTCTATTTGTATTTGACTATTGCTCCAGACTACAAGGAAGTTTATATTCTATATGGGACACATTCCTTTTTCGAATATGTACCTGACATCATTCCAAAAGCTTAAGAGAAAATGTCATCAAATTTCTTGGAATTTTCCTCCATATTTAAACCGTTGGACGTTAATATCCCAAAACTGCATCACCTTGATGTCGTTTTTATTTATTAGTATGCATGTGTAAAACGAACAAAATGCCACAGCTCAGAAAGGGATAGTTATGGAAATGTACCTGCTATAACTTCAATATCTTTGGAATAGTGTCATTTATCCTTTCGTGAATCTCCTTTTTAATCACAAAGTTCTCTTCCTGTGTGTCATTTTCCTACTAGGTTAAAGATATATGATGGGATGGCAGCTTTTATGGCTTGAAATGTTACATATAGCATTCGAAGTGACTATAAGAAATCCCTGTCAAATTTCTAAGACCCCTTCTTAATATTGACATTGTTCAAGGTCACTAATGTAAATCCAGAGTACCTGTGTAGTATCAAGATAAATAGGAATCCTGCACAGCAAAAACGAAGACTGAATGCACAGTAAAATACAAAAGTTCCTTAAAGGGTTTGTGACTGATATATCGTCCAATTTTTTTTTCCGTAAAATCCTATTTCCTGATATTCATACCATCTTCTGAAAACAAAAGATTCCTTTCATATCATTCTTACACTATCCTACAAAATGAAAATACTCTACAGAAAAAAATATCCTGACATCATTCAAAGTTATCAAAAAAACCTTTAATCCAAATTCCATCAACCGCTTCTGTATATTCAAAATGAGTAAGGTTACTATTCCAAAAGTGGATCACATTGTTGCAATTTTTGTAACTGTAACCAAAGGTAAAGCAAATAAAACCTGAATCCTTTAAAATATACATTAATGTATTAATTTTGAAACTGTCATATCAGCAATCTTTTATTTTTTTTTAGCATTAATGATCTTGCTATTGTTC
>NW_026890108.1:0-15350 GCF_033153115.1 Saccostrea echinata
GTGTGATGGCAAGGTATTTGTTAAAGTGTCCTCTAATTTTCATGCATTTCTCTCAACCCGATACATCAAAATCAGGCCCTTGTGTGGTCAAGATAAATTATTTTAGAGGAAATCTGGACTAATTTTCTATGCTCCATTAAACGCGAACGAACAGCAATGACGGTCAAAAAATGCCATTATTTCTCATTTTCCGTCTAAACTCACGAAATTAAACCTTAAATTATAGACTACAATATTTCGAAGTATAAAATCTGCTTTTACTGCAGGTTGCACAACAGTATTAAATTTTGCTATATATTCTTACCAAAAATGCGCAACTTTGAGTAGGTGGTATTAATTGAAAACAAACTTTTGAGAAGTTTCCTTTTCACATCTTGTAAAACAATTCTTTATAAAGATTTTAGTACCAAAAAATACATAGCCATCCAGCAAGGCACGCAAGTTTGTCTCGCTCGAAGTCGAGCAGGTGCTTGAAAATCAAGTCCAGGACCTAATCACTCCCCACTCAAATACAGTACATAGAAAATTCAGCACGCCCTAAATTTTAATGAATCTAGTCAATATAGGAAGTTTACATATTGTTTTTCATCTCATAAAAAAATTCAGCTCCAGTCTCGTGTTAAAATGCCCGAATCGGGAGGGAAGATTCAGGAATTATTTTGCGTCAGCCATGATTTGACGTGAACCTCAGGTGAAATACTGTTACGACACCTGCAATAAGAGTGAAAATTTTTGCTTGCCAGTATAATGCTATTTTCCCGATCTGTAATGAATATTCAATGTAATAAAGCAAGTTTCATAAAAATCCGTCTCAAGGTAGGAAAAATATTGGCGACACTCGGTGACAGGGGTGTTCGCGGTGAACACGGATTTCTAAAAATATGGCAAAAGTTGAACTGTATGTAATGATCTTGCGCGTTGAACTTTTGTTGTTTTTTCGTCTCAGATTTTTAATTAATGCATACTGATTCACATAAGGATTAAAAATTATTTAAAATATGTTTGCTTTTTATAACAGGGCGAAAGAAGTAGTCTTTGTCATAAGGAAGGGGGGTGGGGTTAAAAAGAGCATTGAAATAATACATATTATTGAAATATCATGGCGTTTTCTGCTTAATTACGATTGTTTTGCCTAAATAATTCTTTTTACGAACTAGATTTCTTTATCTGTTACCGCTGTGTTCCAAATCAACGGATATTTACACATATTCAGAATTTTTATTTTGCTCCGGGTTTAGTCTAAATTCTTTAAATTGATAGATTTTGAAATTGTTTATGAGTAAATAATGTTAACGAGTGTGATGGCAAGGTATTTGTTAAAGTGTCCTCTAATTTTCATGCATTTCTCTCAACCCGATACATCAAAATCAGGCCCTTGTGTGGTCAAGATAAATTATTTTAGAGGAAATCTGGACTAATTTTCTATGCTCCATTAAACGCGAACGAACAGCAATGACGGTCAAAAAATGCCATTATTTCTCATTTTCCGTCTAAACTCACGAAATTAAACCTTAAATTATAGACTACAATATTTCGAAGTATAAAATCTGCTTTTACTGCAGGTTGCACAACAGTATTAAATTTTGCTATATATTCTTACCAAAAATGCGCAACTTTGAGTAGGTGGTATTAATTGAAAACAAACTTTTGAGAAGTTTCCTTTTCACATCTTGTAAAACAATTCTTTATAAAGATTTTAGTACCAAAAAATACATAGCCATCCAGCAAGGCACGCAAGTTTGTCTCGCTCGAAGTCGAGCAGGTGCTTGAAAATCAAGTCCAGGACCTAATCACTCCCCACTCAAATACAGTACATAGAAAATTCAGCACGCCCTAAATTTTAATGAATCTAGTCAATATAGGAAGTTTACATATTGTTTTTCATCTCATAAAAAAATTCAGCTCCAGTCTCGTGTTAAAATGCCCGAATCGGGAGGGAAGATTCAGGAATTATTTTGCGTCAGCCATGATTTGACGTGAACCTCAGGTGAAATACTGTTACGACACCTGCAATAAGAGTGAAAATTTTTGCTTGCCAGTATAATGCTATTTTCCCGATCTGTAATGAATATTCAATGTAATAAAGCAAGTTTCATAAAAATCCGTCTCAAGGTAGGAAAAATATTGGCGACACTCGGTGACAGGGGTGTTCGCGGTGAACACGGATTTCTAAAAATATGGCAAAAGTTGAACTGTATGTAATGATCTTGCGCGTTGAACTTTTGTTGTTTTTTCGTCTCAGATTTTTAATTAATGCATACTGATTCACATAAGGATTAAAAATTATTTAAAATATGTTTGCTTTTTATAACAGGGCGAAAGAAGTAGTCTTTGTCATAAGGAAGGGGGGTGGGGTTAAAAAGAGCATTGAAATAATACATATTATTGAAATATCATGGCGTTTTCTGCTTAATTACGATTGTTTTGCCTAAATAATTCTTTTTACGAACTAGATTTCTTTATCTGTTACCGCTGTGTTCCAAATCAACGGATATTTACACATATTCAGAATTTTTATTTTGCTCCGGGTTTAGTCTAAATTCTTTAAATTGATAGATTTTGAAATTGTTTATGAGTAAATAATGTTAACGAGTGTGATGGCAAGGTATTTGTTAAAGTGTCCTCTAATTTTCATGCATTTCTCTCAACCCGATACATCAAAATCAGGCCCTTGTGTGGTCAAGATAAATTATTTTAGAGGAAATCTGGACTAATTTTCTATGCTCCATTAAACGCGAACGAACAGCAATGACGGTCAAAAAATGCCATTATTTCTCATTTTCCGTCTAAACTCACGAAATTAAACCTTAAATTATAGACTACAATATTTCGAAGTATAAAATCTGCTTTTACTGCAGGTTGCACAACAGTATTAAATTTTGCTATATATTCTTACCAAAAATGCGCAACTTTGAGTAGGTGGTATTAATTGAAAACAAACTTTTGAGAAGTTTCCTTTTCACATCTTGTAAAACAATTCTTTATAAAGATTTTAGTACCAAAAAATACATAGCCATCCAGCAAGGCACGCAAGTTTGTCTCGCTCGAAGTCGAGCAGGTGCTTGAAAATCAAGTCCAGGACCTAATCACTCCCCACTCAAATACAGTACATAGAAAATTCAGCACGCCCTAAATTTTAATGAATCTAGTCAATATAGGAAGTTTACATATTGTTTTTCATCTCATAAAAAAATTCAGCTCCAGTCTCGTGTTAAAATGCCCGAATCGGGAGGGAAGATTCAGGAATTATTTTGCGTCAGCCATGATTTGACGTGAACCTCAGGTGAAATACTGTTACGACACCTGCAATAAGAGTGAAAATTTTTGCTTGCCAGTATAATGCTATTTTCCCGATCTGTAATGAATATTCAATGTAATAAAGCAAGTTTCATAAAAATCCGTCTCAAGGTAGGAAAAATATTGGCGACACTCGGTGACAGGGGTGTTCGCGGTGAACACGGATTTCTAAAAATATGGCAAAAGTTGAACTGTATGTAATGATCTTGCGCGTTGAACTTTTGTTGTTTTTTCGTCTCAGATTTTTAATTAATGCATACTGATTCACATAAGGATTAAAAATTATTTAAAATATGTTTGCTTTTTATAACAGGGCGAAAGAAGTAGTCTTTGTCATAAGGAAGGGGGGTGGGGTTAAAAAGAGCATTGAAATAATACATATTATTGAAATATCATGGCGTTTTCTGCTTAATTACGATTGTTTTGCCTAAATAATTCTTTTTACGAACTAGATTTCTTTATCTGTTACCGCTGTGTTCCAAATCAACGGATATTTACACATATTCAGAATTTTTATTTTGCTCCGGGTTTAGTCTAAATTCTTTAAATTGATAGATTTTGAAATTGTTTATGAGTAAATAATGTTAACGAGTGTGATGGCAAGGTATTTGTTAAAGTGTCCTCTAATTTTCATGCATTTCTCTCAACCCGATACATCAAAATCAGGCCCTTGTGTGGTCAAGATAAATTATTTTAGAGGAAATCTGGACTAATTTTCTATGCTCCATTAAACGCGAACGAACAGCAATGACGGTCAAAAAATGCCATTATTTCTCATTTTCCGTCTAAACTCACGAAATTAAACCTTAAATTATAGACTACAATATTTCGAAGTATAAAATCTGCTTTTACTGCAGGTTGCACAACAGTATTAAATTTTGCTATATATTCTTACCAAAAATGCGCAACTTTGAGTAGGTGGTATTAATTGAAAACAAACTTTTGAGAAGTTTCCTTTTCACATCTTGTAAAACAATTCTTTATAAAGATTTTAGTACCAAAAAATACATAGCCATCCAGCAAGGCACGCAAGTTTGTCTCGCTCGAAGTCGAGCAGGTGCTTGAAAATCAAGTCCAGGACCTAATCACTCCCCACTCAAATACAGTACATAGAAAATTCAGCACGCCCTAAATTTTAATGAATCTAGTCAATATAGGAAGTTTACATATTGTTTTTCATCTCATAAAAAAATTCAGCTCCAGTCTCGTGTTAAAATGCCCGAATCGGGAGGGAAGATTCAGGAATTATTTTGCGTCAGCCATGATTTGACGTGAACCTCAGGTGAAATACTGTTACGACACCTGCAATAAGAGTGAAAATTTTTGCTTGCCAGTATAATGCTATTTTCCCGATCTGTAATGAATATTCAATGTAATAAAGCAAGTTTCATAAAAATCCGTCTCAAGGTAGGAAAAATATTGGCGACACTCGGTGACAGGGGTGTTCGCGGTGAACACGGATTTCTAAAAATATGGCAAAAGTTGAACTGTATGTAATGATCTTGCGCGTTGAACTTTTGTTGTTTTTTCGTCTCAGATTTTTAATTAATGCATACTGATTCACATAAGGATTAAAAATTATTTAAAATATGTTTGCTTTTTATAACAGGGCGAAAGAAGTAGTCTTTGTCATAAGGAAGGGGGGTGGGGTTAAAAAGAGCATTGAAATAATACATATTATTGAAATATCATGGCGTTTTCTGCTTAATTACGATTGTTTTGCCTAAATAATTCTTTTTACGAACTAGATTTCTTTATCTGTTACCGCTGTGTTCCAAATCAACGGATATTTACACATATTCAGAATTTTTATTTTGCTCCGGGTTTAGTCTAAATTCTTTAAATTGATAGATTTTGAAATTGTTTATGAGTAAATAATGTTAACGAGTGTGATGGCAAGGTATTTGTTAAAGTGTCCTCTAATTTTCATGCATTTCTCTCAACCCGATACATCAAAATCAGGCCCTTGTGTGGTCAAGATAAATTATTTTAGAGGAAATCTGGACTAATTTTCTATGCTCCATTAAACGCGAACGAACAGCAATGACGGTCAAAAAATGCCATTATTTCTCATTTTCCGTCTAAACTCACGAAATTAAACCTTAAATTATAGACTACAATATTTCGAAGTATAAAATCTGCTTTTACTGCAGGTTGCACAACAGTATTAAATTTTGCTATATATTCTTACCAAAAATGCGCAACTTTGAGTAGGTGGTATTAATTGAAAACAAACTTTTGAGAAGTTTCCTTTTCACATCTTGTAAAACAATTCTTTATAAAGATTTTAGTACCAAAAAATACATAGCCATCCAGCAAGGCACGCAAGTTTGTCTCGCTCGAAGTCGAGCAGGTGCTTGAAAATCAAGTCCAGGACCTAATCACTCCCCACTCAAATACAGTACATAGAAAATTCAGCACGCCCTAAATTTTAATGAATCTAGTCAATATAGGAAGTTTACATATTGTTTTTCATCTCATAAAAAAATTCAGCTCCAGTCTCGTGTTAAAATGCCCGAATCGGGAGGGAAGATTCAGGAATTATTTTGCGTCAGCCATGATTTGACGTGAACCTCAGGTGAAATACTGTTACGACACCTGCAATAAGAGTGAAAATTTTTGCTTGCCAGTATAATGCTATTTTCCCGATCTGTAATGAATATTCAATGTAATAAAGCAAGTTTCATAAAAATCCGTCTCAAGGTAGGAAAAATATTGGCGACACTCGGTGACAGGGGTGTTCGCGGTGAACACGGATTTCTAAAAATATGGCAAAAGTTGAACTGTATGTAATGATCTTGCGCGTTGAACTTTTGTTGTTTTTTCGTCTCAGATTTTTAATTAATGCATACTGATTCACATAAGGATTAAAAATTATTTAAAATATGTTTGCTTTTTATAACAGGGCGAAAGAAGTAGTCTTTGTCATAAGGAAGGGGGGTGGGGTTAAAAAGAGCATTGAAATAATACATATTATTGAAATATCATGGCGTTTTCTGCTTAATTACGATTGTTTTGCCTAAATAATTCTTTTTACGAACTAGATTTCTTTATCTGTTACCGCTGTGTTCCAAATCAACGGATATTTACACATATTCAGAATTTTTATTTTGCTCCGGGTTTAGTCTAAATTCTTTAAATTGATAGATTTTGAAATTGTTTATGAGTAAATAATGTTAACGAGTGTGATGGCAAGGTATTTGTTAAAGTGTCCTCTAATTTTCATGCATTTCTCTCAACCCGATACATCAAAATCAGGCCCTTGTGTGGTCAAGATAAATTATTTTAGAGGAAATCTGGACTAATTTTCTATGCTCCATTAAACGCGAACGAACAGCAATGACGGTCAAAAAATGCCATTATTTCTCATTTTCCGTCTAAACTCACGAAATTAAACCTTAAATTATAGACTACAATATTTCGAAGTATAAAATCTGCTTTTACTGCAGGTTGCACAACAGTATTAAATTTTGCTATATATTCTTACCAAAAATGCGCAACTTTGAGTAGGTGGTATTAATTGAAAACAAACTTTTGAGAAGTTTCCTTTTCACATCTTGTAAAACAATTCTTTATAAAGATTTTAGTACCAAAAAATACATAGCCATCCAGCAAGGCACGCAAGTTTGTCTCGCTCGAAGTCGAGCAGGTGCTTGAAAATCAAGTCCAGGACCTAATCACTCCCCACTCAAATACAGTACATAGAAAATTCAGCACGCCCTAAATTTTAATGAATCTAGTCAATATAGGAAGTTTACATATTGTTTTTCATCTCATAAAAAAATTCAGCTCCAGTCTCGTGTTAAAATGCCCGAATCGGGAGGGAAGATTCAGGAATTATTTTGCGTCAGCCATGATTTGACGTGAACCTCAGGTGAAATACTGTTACGACACCTGCAATAAGAGTGAAAATTTTTGCTTGCCAGTATAATGCTATTTTCCCGATCTGTAATGAATATTCAATGTAATAAAGCAAGTTTCATAAAAATCCGTCTCAAGGTAGGAAAAATATTGGCGACACTCGGTGACAGGGGTGTTCGCGGTGAACACGGATTTCTAAAAATATGGCAAAAGTTGAACTGTATGTAATGATCTTGCGCGTTGAACTTTTGTTGTTTTTTCGTCTCAGATTTTTAATTAATGCATACTGATTCACATAAGGATTAAAAATTATTTAAAATATGTTTGCTTTTTATAACAGGGCGAAAGAAGTAGTCTTTGTCATAAGGAAGGGGGGTGGGGTTAAAAAGAGCATTGAAATAATACATATTATTGAAATATCATGGCGTTTTCTGCTTAATTACGATTGTTTTGCCTAAATAATTCTTTTTACGAACTAGATTTCTTTATCTGTTACCGCTGTGTTCCAAATCAACGGATATTTACACATATTCAGAATTTTTATTTTGCTCCGGGTTTAGTCTAAATTCTTTAAATTGATAGATTTTGAAATTGTTTATGAGTAAATAATGTTAACGAGTGTGATGGCAAGGTATTTGTTAAAGTGTCCTCTAATTTTCATGCATTTCTCTCAACCCGATACATCAAAATCAGGCCCTTGTGTGGTCAAGATAAATTATTTTAGAGGAAATCTGGACTAATTTTCTATGCTCCATTAAACGCGAACGAACAGCAATGACGGTCAAAAAATGCCATTATTTCTCATTTTCCGTCTAAACTCACGAAATTAAACCTTAAATTATAGACTACAATATTTCGAAGTATAAAATCTGCTTTTACTGCAGGTTGCACAACAGTATTAAATTTTGCTATATATTCTTACCAAAAATGCGCAACTTTGAGTAGGTGGTATTAATTGAAAACAAACTTTTGAGAAGTTTCCTTTTCACATCTTGTAAAACAATTCTTTATAAAGATTTTAGTACCAAAAAATACATAGCCATCCAGCAAGGCACGCAAGTTTGTCTCGCTCGAAGTCGAGCAGGTGCTTGAAAATCAAGTCCAGGACCTAATCACTCCCCACTCAAATACAGTACATAGAAAATTCAGCACGCCCTAAATTTTAATGAATCTAGTCAATATAGGAAGTTTACATATTGTTTTTCATCTCATAAAAAAATTCAGCTCCAGTCTCGTGTTAAAATGCCCGAATCGGGAGGGAAGATTCAGGAATTATTTTGCGTCAGCCATGATTTGACGTGAACCTCAGGTGAAATACTGTTACGACACCTGCAATAAGAGTGAAAATTTTTGCTTGCCAGTATAATGCTATTTTCCCGATCTGTAATGAATATTCAATGTAATAAAGCAAGTTTCATAAAAATCCGTCTCAAGGTAGGAAAAATATTGGCGACACTCGGTGACAGGGGTGTTCGCGGTGAACACGGATTTCTAAAAATATGGCAAAAGTTGAACTGTATGTAATGATCTTGCGCGTTGAACTTTTGTTGTTTTTTCGTCTCAGATTTTTAATTAATGCATACTGATTCACATAAGGATTAAAAATTATTTAAAATATGTTTGCTTTTTATAACAGGGCGAAAGAAGTAGTCTTTGTCATAAGGAAGGGGGGTGGGGTTAAAAAGAGCATTGAAATAATACATATTATTGAAATATCATGGCGTTTTCTGCTTAATTACGATTGTTTTGCCTAAATAATTCTTTTTACGAACTAGATTTCTTTATCTGTTACCGCTGTGTTCCAAATCAACGGATATTTACACATATTCAGAATTTTTATTTTGCTCCGGGTTTAGTCTAAATTCTTTAAATTGATAGATTTTGAAATTGTTTATGAGTAAATAATGTTAACGAGTGTGATGGCAAGGTATTTGTTAAAGTGTCCTCTAATTTTCATGCATTTCTCTCAACCCGATACATCAAAATCAGGCCCTTGTGTGGTCAAGATAAATTATTTTAGAGGAAATCTGGACTAATTTTCTATGCTCCATTAAACGCGAACGAACAGCAATGACGGTCAAAAAATGCCATTATTTCTCATTTTCCGTCTAAACTCACGAAATTAAACCTTAAATTATAGACTACAATATTTCGAAGTATAAAATCTGCTTTTACTGCAGGTTGCACAACAGTATTAAATTTTGCTATATATTCTTACCAAAAATGCGCAACTTTGAGTAGGTGGTATTAATTGAAAACAAACTTTTGAGAAGTTTCCTTTTCACATCTTGTAAAACAATTCTTTATAAAGATTTTAGTACCAAAAAATACATAGCCATCCAGCAAGGCACGCAAGTTTGTCTCGCTCGAAGTCGAGCAGGTGCTTGAAAATCAAGTCCAGGACCTAATCACTCCCCACTCAAATACAGTACATAGAAAATTCAGCACGCCCTAAATTTTAATGAATCTAGTCAATATAGGAAGTTTACATATTGTTTTTCATCTCATAAAAAAATTCAGCTCCAGTCTCGTGTTAAAATGCCCGAATCGGGAGGGAAGATTCAGGAATTATTTTGCGTCAGCCATGATTTGACGTGAACCTCAGGTGAAATACTGTTACGACACCTGCAATAAGAGTGAAAATTTTTGCTTGCCAGTATAATGCTATTTTCCCGATCTGTAATGAATATTCAATGTAATAAAGCAAGTTTCATAAAAATCCGTCTCAAGGTAGGAAAAATATTGGCGACACTCGGTGACAGGGGTGTTCGCGGTGAACACGGATTTCTAAAAATATGGCAAAAGTTGAACTGTATGTAATGATCTTGCGCGTTGAACTTTTGTTGTTTTTTCGTCTCAGATTTTTAATTAATGCATACTGATTCACATAAGGATTAAAAATTATTTAAAATATGTTTGCTTTTTATAACAGGGCGAAAGAAGTAGTCTTTGTCATAAGGAAGGGGGGTGGGGTTAAAAAGAGCATTGAAATAATACATATTATTGAAATATCATGGCGTTTTCTGCTTAATTACGATTGTTTTGCCTAAATAATTCTTTTTACGAACTAGATTTCTTTATCTGTTACCGCTGTGTTCCAAATCAACGGATATTTACACATATTCAGAATTTTTATTTTGCTCCGGGTTTAGTCTAAATTCTTTAAATTGATAGATTTTGAAATTGTTTATGAGTAAATAATGTTAACGAGTGTGATGGCAAGGTATTTGTTAAAGTGTCCTCTAATTTTCATGCATTTCTCTCAACCCGATACATCAAAATCAGGCCCTTGTGTGGTCAAGATAAATTATTTTAGAGGAAATCTGGACTAATTTTCTATGCTCCATTAAACGCGAACGAACAGCAATGACGGTCAAAAAATGCCATTATTTCTCATTTTCCGTCTAAACTCACGAAATTAAACCTTAAATTATAGACTACAATATTTCGAAGTATAAAATCTGCTTTTACTGCAATAAGAGTGAAAATTTTTGCTTGCCAGTATAATGCTATTTTCCCGATCTGTAATGAATATTCAATGTAATAAAGCAAGTTTCATAAAAATCCGTCTCAAGGTAGGAAAAATATTGGCGACACTCGGTGACAGGGGTGTTCGCGGTGAACACGGATTTCTAAAAATATGGCAAAAGTTGAACTGTATGTAATGATCTTGCGCGTTGAACTTTTGTTGTTTTTTCGTCTCAGATTTTTAATTAATGCATACTGATTCACATAAGGATTAAAAATTATTTAAAATATGTTTGCTTTTTATAACAGGGCGAAAGAAGTAGTCTTTGTCATAAGGAAGGGGGGTGGGGTTAAAAAGAGCATTGAAATAATACATATTATTGAAATATCATGGCGTTTTCTGCTTAATTACGATTGTTTTGCCTAAATAATTCTTTTTACGAACTAGATTTCTTTATCTGTTACCGCTGTGTTCCAAATCAACGGATATTTACACATATTCAGAATTTTTATTTTGCTCCGGGTTTAGTCTAAATTCTTTAAATTGATAGATTTTGAAATTGTTTATGAGTAAATAATGTTAACGAGTGTGATGGCAAGGTATTTGTTAAAGTGTCCTCTAATTTTCATGCATTTCTCTCAACCCGATACATCAAAATCAGGCCCTTGTGTGGTCAAGATAAATTATTTTAGAGGAAATCTGGACTAATTTTCTATGCTCCATTAAACGCGAACGAACAGCAATGACGGTCAAAAAATGCCATTATTTCTCATTTTCCGTCTAAACTCACGAAATTAAACCTTAAATTATAGACTACAATATTTCGAAGTATAAAATCTGCTTTTACTGCAGGTTGCACAACAGTATTAAATTTTGCTATATATTCTTACCAAAAATGCGCAACTTTGAGTAGGTGGTATTAATTGAAAACAAACTTTTGAGAAGTTTCCTTTTCACATCTTGTAAAACAATTCTTTATAAAGATTTTAGTACCAAAAAATACATAGCCATCCAGCAAGGCACGCAAGTTTGTCTCGCTCGAAGTCGAGCAGGTGCTTGAAAATCAAGTCCAGGACCTAATCACTCCCCACTCAAATACAGTACATAGAAAATTCAGCACGCCCTAAATTTTAATGAATCTAGTCAATATAGGAAGTTTACATATTGTTTTTCATCTCATAAAAAAATTCAGCTCCAGTCTCGTGTTAAAATGCCCGAATCGGGAGGGAAGATTCAGGAATTATTTTGCGTCAGCCATGATTTGACGTGAACCTCAGGTGAAATACTGTTACGACACCTGCAATAAGAGTGAAAATTTTTGCTTGCCAGTATAATGCTATTTTCCCGATCTGTAATGAATATTCAATGTAATAAAGCAAGTTTCATAAAAATCCGTCTCAAGGTAGGAAAAATATTGGCGACACTCGGTGACAGGGGTGTTCGCGGTGAACACGGATTTCTAAAAATATGGCAAAAGTTGAACTGTATGTAATGATCTTGCGCGTTGAACTTTTGTTGTTTTTTCGTCTCAGATTTTTAATTAATGCATACTGATTCACATAAGGATTAAAAATTATTTAAAATATGTTTGCTTTTTATAACAGGGCGAAAGAAGTAGTCTTTGTCATAAGGAAGGGGGGTGGGGTTAAAAAGAGCATTGAAATAATACATATTATTGAAATATCATGGCGTTTTCTGCTTAATTACGATTGTTTTGCCTAAATAATTCTTTTTACGAACTAGATTTCTTTATCTGTTACCGCTGTGTTCCAAATCAACGGATATTTACACATATTCAGAATTTTTATTTTGCTCCGGGTTTAGTCTAAATTCTTTAAATTGATAGATTTTGAAATTGTTTATGAGTAAATAATGTTAACGAGTGTGATGGCAAGGTATTTGTTAAAGTGTCCTCTAATTTTCATGCATTTCTCTCAACCCGATACATCAAAATCAGGCCCTTGTGTGGTCAAGATAAATTATTTTAGAGGAAATCTGGACTAATTTTCTATGCTCCATTAAACGCGAACGAACAGCAATG
This sequence comes from Saccostrea echinata, assembly GCF_033153115.1. NCBI lineage: Eukaryota > Metazoa > Mollusca > Bivalvia > Ostreida > Ostreidae > Saccostrea > Saccostrea echinata. The sequence continues at coordinate 12,669 of NW_026890108.1, forward strand.
ACGGTCAAAAAATGCCATTATTTCTCATTTTCCGTCTAAACTCACGAAATTAAACCTTAAATTATAGACTACAATATTTCGAAGTATAAAATCTGCTTTTACTGCAGGTTGCACAACAGTATTAAATTTTGCTATATATTCTTACCAAAAATGCGCAACTTTGAGTAGGTGGTATTAATTGAAAACAAACTTTTGAGAAGTTTCCTTTTCACATCTTGTAAAACAATTCTTTATAAAGATTTTAGTACCAAAAAATACATAGCCATCCAGCAAGGCACGCAAGTTTGTCTCGCTCGAAGTCGAGCAGGTGCTTGAAAATCAAGTCCAGGACCTAATCACTCCCCACTCAAATACAGTACATAGAAAATTCAGCACGCCCTAAATTTTAATGAATCTAGTCAATATAGGAAGTTTACATATTGTTTTTCATCTCATAAAAAAATTCAGCTCCAGTCTCGTGTTAAAATGCCCGAATCGGGAGGGAAGATTCAGGAATTATTTTGCGTCAGCCATGATTTGACGTGAACCTCAGGTGAAATACTGTTACGACACCTGCAATAAGAGTGAAAATTTTTGCTTGCCAGTATAATGCTATTTTCCCGATCTGTAATGAATATTCAATGTAATAAAGCAAGTTTCATAAAAATCCGTCTCAAGGTAGGAAAAATATTGGCGACACTCGGTGACAGGGGTGTTCGCGGTGAACACGGATTTCTAAAAATATGGCAAAAGTTGAACTGTATGTAATGATCTTGCGCGTTGAACTTTTGTTGTTTTTTCGTCTCAGATTTTTAATTAATGCATACTGATTCACATAAGGATTAAAAATTATTTAAAATATGTTTGCTTTTTATAACAGGGCGAAAGAAGTAGTCTTTGTCATAAGGAAGGGGGGTGGGGTTAAAAAGAGCATTGAAATAATACATATTATTGAAATATCATGGCGTTTTCTGCTTAATTACGATTGTTTTGCCTAAATAATTCTTTTTACGAACTAGATTTCTTTATCTGTTACCGCTGTGTTCCAAATCAACGGATATTTACACATATTCAGAATTTTTATTTTGCTCCGGGTTTAGTCTAAATTCTTTAAATTGATAGATTTTGAAATTGTTTATGAGTAAATAATGTTAACGAGTGTGATGGCAAGGTATTTGTTAAAGTGTCCTCTAATTTTCATGCATTTCTCTCAACCCGATACATCAAAATCAGGCCCTTGTGTGGTCAAGATAAATTATTTTAGAGGAAATCTGGACTAATTTTCTATGCTCCATTAAACGCGAACGAACAGCAATGACGGTCAAAAAATGCCATTATTTCTCATTTTCCGTCTAAACTCACGAAATTAAACCTTAAATTATAGACTACAATATTTCGAAGTATAAAATCTGCTTTTACTGCAGGTTGCACAACAGTATTAAATTTTGCTATATATTCTTACCAAAAATGCGCAACTTTGAGTAGGTGGTATTAATTGAAAACAAACTTTTGAGAAGTTTCCTTTTCACATCTTGTAAAACAATTCTTTATAAAGATTTTAGTACCAAAAAATACATAGCCATCCAGCAAGGCACGCAAGTTTGTCTCGCTCGAAGTCGAGCAGGTGCTTGAAAATCAAGTCCAGGACCTAATCACTCCCCACTCAAATACAGTACATAGAAAATTCAGCACGCCCTAAATTTTAATGAATCTAGTCAATATAGGAAGTTTACATATTGTTTTTCATCTCATAAAAAAATTCAGCTCCAGTCTCGTGTTAAAATGCCCGAATCGGGAGGGAAGATTCAGGAATTATTTTGCGTCAGCCATGATTTGACGTGAACCTCAGGTGAAATACTGTTACGACACCTGCAATAAGAGTGAAAATTTTTGCTTGCCAGTATAATGCTATTTTCCCGATCTGTAATGAATATTCAATGTAATAAAGCAAGTTTCATAAAAATCCGTCTCAAGGTAGGAAAAATATTGGCGACACTCGGTGACAGGGGTGTTCGCGGTGAACACGGATTTCTAAAAATATGGCAAAAGTTGAACTGTATGTAATGATCTTGCGCGTTGAACTTTTGTTGTTTTTTCGTCTCAGATTTTTAATTAATGCATACTGATTCACATAAGGATTAAAAATTATTTAAAATATGTTTGCTTTTTATAACAGGGCGAAAGAAGTAGTCTTTGTCATAAGGAAGGGGGGTGGGGTTAAAAAGAGCATTGAAATAATACATATTATTGAAATATCATGGCGTTTTCTGCTTAATTACGATTGTTTTGCCTAAATAATTCTTTTTACGAACTAGATTTCTTTATCTGTTACCGCTGTGTTCCAAATCAACGGATATTTACACATATTCAGAATTTTTATTTTGCTCCGGGTTTAGTCTAAATTCTTTAAATTGATAGATTTTGAAATTGTTTATGAGTAAATAATGTTAACGAGTGTGATGGCAAGGTATTTGTTAAAGTGTCCTCTAATTTTCATGCATTTCTCTCAACCCGATACATCAAAATCAGGCCCTTGTGTGGTCAAGATAAATTATTTTAGAGGAAATCTGGACTAATTTTCTATGCTCCATTAAACGCGAACGAACAGCAATGACGGTCAAAAAATGCCATTATTTCTCATTTTCCGTCTAAACTCACGAAATTAAACCTTAAATTATAGACTACAATATTTCGAAGTATAAA
>NW_026890109.1:0-10654 GCF_033153115.1 Saccostrea echinata
ACATGTGTGCTACATGATTAGAACTCTGAATAAGTATTCACTCTCATGCCCTGACAGTATTTATGCATTTTTTGGTCATAAGCTTCTTATTTTTGAAAAATTCTAAATAAATTTTACTTGTGCATTATTTTTATTAGACAAATTTACCTCATTTCATTATTTATATTCCTCCACTGCAGTAATACATGCATTACTTCAGGTGAATAAAATGAAAGTAAATCCACTCTCTGTAAAATTTATCACTCTGTGAAAAAATGTTTTACTTCTTCACATTTTATCGCAGTTGTCACTTTTGTTGAAAACTCATTCGCAATCCCAGAATTAGTCTTTTCTTGAAAAAATCAGCCTAAAGTACTTTTACGGCAAAGTCTGTAGACACTATAATTGACTGCGGTCAGGTGGTGCACATAGTTTAAAGTCATCTAAAATAAAAAACCAACATTTTCTAACTTCTTTCTACATGTCAGATGCATAATCCTACTTTGAAAGTCATAATTTAAAGTTTTGAGGGTAAAACATGATATATTATAAGTATTTTTCAGAGAAATGTCTAAAGATTCAATTCAACTCTACTTCTAATTTTTAAAATATGTGCTTTCACACAGAAAGTTCATAAAATGACATATTTTGTTGAAATATGCCTTTTAAAAATTAAAACAGCCTTTTATATTGATGCAGATGATTTTACACAATCACCTTCAAGGTATCACACCGGTAATTGTTTTCACTATATGTTTCTATATAGGAAAAAAAATCTTAAAAAATCAGGTAAATTAATTCATGAAAAAATATTTAGCAGGAAGTATAAAACATTACCTCTCTCATTAGCCGAGTCCAAAAAACAGGGTACCTACACGGCATTTTCTGATTTTTTCCATCTGCAAACAGGGCTACCCTCAAATCCACGTGTTTTCAATGTGTTTATAAACAGCTCCAGTGCACCCCAGGAAGTAGCCTCCTATGCCCTGAAAAAAATAGTTCCTGTCAAAAAACTTTATTTATTTACAAAGTACATTAAATTTAATAGGCACAGGTACCAAAGTTGTAAAAATAGCCTGGAAGAAAATTAAAAAAATTATCAAAAGAAAGAAAAATTAATTTTATATGTATGGAACTACAATTGACTAAGTTCATTTTGATTGGTCAATTACCAGTGTGATACCTTGAAGGACCCTTGAAGTTGTCAGATTTTTTTCATTTTTGCACCTGAGATTTCTTAAATAACTGCCACCAACATCCTTAAGTTTGGTGATCTAATTCCCCTTATTGCTGGAGATATATGCATTTATCTCCCTTACTCCAGAGCAGTCAAGAATACATACAGAGCACTCTGACAGAAGTTTTTGTGTGCATATTTTGAAGCAGAATTTCATCATTAATAGACTAAGTCTGGCAAACAATTTCTTATCCGTGGAGAGTATATACATTGTTCTTCACAACAAACAAAAAATAGTTCACAAGTCTGAGACCATTATGCAATTATTACATAACAAAATTGCATTTTGCCCTCCTAAGAATGACAGAATTCACAGAAATTGTTAAATATTAGACTGATAATAAAATCTGCATCTGGTCAATTTATGTTCCAAATAAAGCCTAGGTACTTGTCTACAAGCTGATGTGCAGAAGTTTATCTAAAAGCTGTGTTGTAACACAGGGCAGTCCAAATGATATCAGCACCTAGGGAGAATCTGGACAGCTCTGACACTCCATTAAACTTGCTTTGATGATAAGAAAATGGAGGAAACAATTCAGATGTAATTTATTGTTTGGATTTATGTAACTGGCTTTCTCTGCAGACACAAATTAGCCATGAAATTCCAATTGAACATGCATAATTATCCTCTTTTCATTGAATTACTCAGGAATTCCAAAGGTGTTTGATGAATTTGCATGATTAATTCAAGATTACAGCTTTTGGTTTCACCAAATTTACATAAAAATTCAACATTTAAATTTCAAAATATAAATCTTAAACATTTTTATGAGTTTTAACACTTTCAAATGTGAAAAAATGCAACAAAAAGACTAATATCAGGCCATCCTACATGGTTCTTGGGGGTGGGTGGGTGTACAAAAACTGCTGATAAAATTTATAGGAAGTGACATAAGAAAAACAGGGCACTTTATTAGCTGAATTATGGTTATTCTGATATTTTGATTGTGTAAATGTATCAAATTTCTTCATCACTTTAATTTGTAATTTATTAATATTTCAGTATATTAATATGCTTAACAAATCATGCTGAAATAAGCATCCTGACTGAGACTTAATTTAAAAGAGAGAGTCAAAACCTACATAAAAGTGCTAACATGACAAAACACATTCTCCGACAAACTGAAAAATCATGGATGTCAGCTGCGTAAGCATGCAAAAAGTCCAGAGAACCATAACAGGCATACCATGGTGCTAAGTGACATTCTGTACTACATGTGTGCTACATGATTAGAACTCTGAATAAGTATTCACTCTCATGCCCTGACAGTATTTATGCATTTTTTGGTCATAAGCTTCTTATTTTTGAAAAATTCTAAATAAATTTTACTTGTGCATTATTTTTATTAGACAAATTTACCTCATTTCATTATTTATATTCCTCCACTGCAGTAATACATGCATTACTTCAGGTGAATAAAATGAAAGTAAATCCACTCTCTGTAAAATTTATCACTCTGTGAAAAAATGTTTTACTTCTTCACATTTTATCGCAGTTGTCACTTTTGTTGAAAACTCATTCGCAATCCCAGAATTAGTCTTTTCTTGAAAAAATCAGCCTAAAGTACTTTTACGGCAAAGTCTGTAGACACTATAATTGACTGCGGTCAGGTGGTGCACATAGTTTAAAGTCATCTAAAATAAAAAACCAACATTTTCTAACTTCTTTCTACATGTCAGATGCATAATCCTACTTTGAAAGTCATAATTTAAAGTTTTGAGGGTAAAACATGATATATTATAAGTATTTTTCAGAGAAATGTCTAAAGATTCAATTCAACTCTACTTCTAATTTTTAAAATATGTGCTTTCACACAGAAAGTTCATAAAATGACATATTTTGTTGAAATATGCCTTTTAAAAATTAAAACAGCCTTTTATATTGATGCAGATGATTTTACACAATCACCTTCAAGGTATCACACCGGTAATTGTTTTCACTATATGTTTCTATATAGGAAAAAAAATCTTAAAAAATCAGGTAAATTAATTCATGAAAAAATATTTAGCAGGAAGTATAAAACATTACCTCTCTCATTAGCCGAGTCCAAAAAACAGGGTACCTACACGGCATTTTCTGATTTTTTCCATCTGCAAACAGGGCTACCCTCAAATCCACGTGTTTTCAATGTGTTTATAAACAGCTCCAGTGCACCCCAGGAAGTAGCCTCCTATGCCCTGAAAAAAATAGTTCCTGTCAAAAAACTTTATTTATTTACAAAGTACATTAAATTTAATAGGCACAGGTACCAAAGTTGTAAAAATAGCCTGGAAGAAAATTAAAAAAATTATCAAAAGAAAGAAAAATTAATTTTATATGTATGGAACTACAATTGACTAAGTTCATTTTGATTGGTCAATTACCAGTGTGATACCTTGAAGGACCCTTGAAGTTGTCAGATTTTTTTCATTTTTGCACCTGAGATTTCTTAAATAACTGCCACCAACATCCTTAAGTTTGGTGATCTAATTCCCCTTATTGCTGGAGATATATGCATTTATCTCCCTTACTCCAGAGCAGTCAAGAATACATACAGAGCACTCTGACAGAAGTTTTTGTGTGCATATTTTGAAGCAGAATTTCATCATTAATAGACTAAGTCTGGCAAACAATTTCTTATCCGTGGAGAGTATATACATTGTTCTTCACAACAAACAAAAAATAGTTCACAAGTCTGAGACCATTATGCAATTATTACATAACAAAATTGCATTTTGCCCTCCTAAGAATGACAGAATTCACAGAAATTGTTAAATATTAGACTGATAATAAAATCTGCATCTGGTCAATTTATGTTCCAAATAAAGCCTAGGTACTTGTCTACAAGCTGATGTGCAGAAGTTTATCTAAAAGCTGTGTTGTAACACAGGGCAGTCCAAATGATATCAGCACCTAGGGAGAATCTGGACAGCTCTGACACTCCATTAAACTTGCTTTGATGATAAGAAAATGGAGGAAACAATTCAGATGTAATTTATTGTTTGGATTTATGTAACTGGCTTTCTCTGCAGACACAAATTAGCCATGAAATTCCAATTGAACATGCATAATTATCCTCTTTTCATTGAATTACTCAGGAATTCCAAAGGTGTTTGATGAATTTGCATGATTAATTCAAGATTACAGCTTTTGGTTTCACCAAATTTACATAAAAATTCAACATTTAAATTTCAAAATATAAATCTTAAACATTTTTATGAGTTTTAACACTTTCAAATGTGAAAAAATGCAACAAAAAGACTAATATCAGGCCATCCTACATGGTTCTTGGGGGTGGGTGGGTGTACAAAAACTGCTGATAAAATTTATAGGAAGTGACATAAGAAAAACAGGGCACTTTATTAGCTGAATTATGGTTATTCTGATATTTTGATTGTGTAAATGTATCAAATTTCTTCATCACTTTAATTTGTAATTTATTAATATTTCAGTATATTAATATGCTTAACAAATCATGCTGAAATAAGCATCCTGACTGAGACTTAATTTAAAAGAGAGAGTCAAAACCTACATAAAAGTGCTAACATGACAAAACACATTCTCCGACAAACTGAAAAATCATGGATGTCAGCTGCGTAAGCATGCAAAAAGTCCAGAGAACCATAACAGGCATACCATGGTGCTAAGTGACATTCTGTACTACATGTGTGCTACATGATTAGAACTCTGAATAAGTATTCACTCTCATGCCCTGACAGTATTTATGCATTTTTTGGTCATAAGCTTCTTATTTTTGAAAAATTCTAAATAAATTTTACTTGTGCATTATTTTTATTAGACAAATTTACCTCATTTCATTATTTATATTCCTCCACTGCAGTAATACATGCATTACTTCAGGTGAATAAAATGAAAGTAAATCCACTCTCTGTAAAATTTATCACTCTGTGAAAAAATGTTTTACTTCTTCACATTTTATCGCAGTTGTCACTTTTGTTGAAAACTCATTCGCAATCCCAGAATTAGTCTTTTCTTGAAAAAATCAGCCTAAAGTACTTTTACGGCAAAGTCTGTAGACACTATAATTGACTGCGGTCAGGTGGTGCACATAGTTTAAAGTCATCTAAAATAAAAAACCAACATTTTCTAACTTCTTTCTACATGTCAGATGCATAATCCTACTTTGAAAGTCATAATTTAAAGTTTTGAGGGTAAAACATGATATATTATAAGTATTTTTCAGAGAAATGTCTAAAGATTCAATTCAACTCTACTTCTAATTTTTAAAATATGTGCTTTCACACAGAAAGTTCATAAAATGACATATTTTGTTGAAATATGCCTTTTAAAAATTAAAACAGCCTTTTATATTGATGCAGATGATTTTACACAATCACCTTGAAGGACCCTTGAAGTTGTCAGATTTTTTTCATTTTTGCACCTGAGATTTCTTAAATAACTGCCACCAACATCCTTAAGTTTGGTGATCTAATTCCCCTTATTGCTGGAGATATATGCATTTATCTCCCTTACTCCAGAGCAGTCAAGAATACATACAGAGCACTCTGACAGAAGTTTTTGTGTGCATATTTTGAAGCAGAATTTCATCATTAATAGACTAAGTCTGGCAAACAATTTCTTATCCGTGGAGAGTATATACATTGTTCTTCACAACAAACAAAAAATAGTTCACAAGTCTGAGACCATTATGCAATTATTACATAACAAAATTGCATTTTGCCCTCCTAAGAATGACAGAATTCACAGAAATTGTTAAATATTAGACTGATAATAAAATCTGCATCTGGTCAATTTATGTTCCAAATAAAGCCTAGGTACTTGTCTACAAGCTGATGTGCAGAAGTTTATCTAAAAGCTGTGTTGTAACACAGGGCAGTCCAAATGATATCAGCACCTAGGGAGAATCTGGACAGCTCTGACACTCCATTAAACTTGCTTTGATGATAAGAAAATGGAGGAAACAATTCAGATGTAATTTATTGTTTGGATTTATGTAACTGGCTTTCTCTGCAGACACAAATTAGCCATGAAATTCCAATTGAACATGCATAATTATCCTCTTTTCATTGAATTACTCAGGAATTCCAAAGGTGTTTGATGAATTTGCATGATTAATTCAAGATTACAGCTTTTGGTTTCACCAAATTTACATAAAAATTCAACATTTAAATTTCAAAATATAAATCTTAAACATTTTTATGAGTTTTAACACTTTCAAATGTGAAAAAATGCAACAAAAAGACTAATATCAGGCCATCCTACATGGTTCTTGGGGGTGGGTGGGTGTACAAAAACTGCTGATAAAATTTATAGGAAGTGACATAAGAAAAACAGGGCACTTTATTAGCTGAATTATGGTTATTCTGATATTTTGATTGTGTAAATGTATCAAATTTCTTCATCACTTTAATTTGTAATTTATTAATATTTCAGTATATTAATATGCTTAACAAATCATGCTGAAATAAGCATCCTGACTGAGACTTAATTTAAAAGAGAGAGTCAAAACCTACATAAAAGTGCTAACATGACAAAACACATTCTCCGACAAACTGAAAAATCATGGATGTCAGCTGCGTAAGCATGCAAAAAGTCCAGAGAACCATAACAGGCATACCATGGTGCTAAGTGACATTCTGTACTACATGTGTGCTACATGATTAGAACTCTGAATAAGTATTCACTCTCATGCCCTGACAGTATTTATGCATTTTTTGGTCATAAGCTTCTTATTTTTGAAAAATTCTAAATAAATTTTACTTGTGCATTATTTTTATTAGACAAATTTACCTCATTTCATTATTTATATTCCTCCACTGCAGTAATACATGCATTACTTCAGGTGAATAAAATGAAAGTAAATCCACTCTCTGTAAAATTTATCACTCTGTGAAAAAATGTTTTACTTCTTCACATTTTATCGCAGTTGTCACTTTTGTTGAAAACTCATTCGCAATCCCAGAATTAGTCTTTTCTTGAAAAAATCAGCCTAAAGTACTTTTACGGCAAAGTCTGTAGACACTATAATTGACTGCGGTCAGGTGGTGCACATAGTTTAAAGTCATCTAAAATAAAAAACCAACATTTTCTAACTTCTTTCTACATGTCAGATGCATAATCCTACTTTGAAAGTCATAATTTAAAGTTTTGAGGGTAAAACATGATATATTATAAGTATTTTTCAGAGAAATGTCTAAAGATTCAATTCAACTCTACTTCTAATTTTTAAAATATGTGCTTTCACACAGAAAGTTCATAAAATGACATATTTTGTTGAAATATGCCTTTTAAAAATTAAAACAGCCTTTTATATTGATGCAGATGATTTTACACAATCACCTTCAAGGTATCACACCGGTAATTGTTTTCACTATATGTTTCTATATAGGAAAAAAAATCTTAAAAAATCAGGTAAATTAATTCATGAAAAAATATTTAGCAGGAAGTATAAAACATTACCTCTCTCATTAGCCGAGTCCAAAAAACAGGGTACCTACACGGCATTTTCTGATTTTTTCCATCTGCAAACAGGGCTACCCTCAAATCCACGTGTTTTCAATGTGTTTATAAACAGCTCCAGTGCACCCCAGGAAGTAGCCTCCTATGCCCTGAAAAAAATAGTTCCTGTCAAAAAACTTTATTTATTTACAAAGTACATTAAATTTAATAGGCACAGGTACCAAAGTTGTAAAAATAGCCTGGAAGAAAATTAAAAAAATTATCAAAAGAAAGAAAAATTAATTTTATATGTATGGAACTACAATTGACTAAGTTCATTTTGATTGGTCAATTACCAGTGTGATACCTTGAAGGACCCTTGAAGTTGTCAGATTTTTTTCATTTTTGCACCTGAGATTTCTTAAATAACTGCCACCAACATCCTTAAGTTTGGTGATCTAATTCCCCTTATTGCTGGAGATATATGCATTTATCTCCCTTACTCCAGAGCAGTCAAGAATACATACAGAGCACTCTGACAGAAGTTTTTGTGTGCATATTTTGAAGCAGAATTTCATCATTAATAGACTAAGTCTGGCAAACAATTTCTTATCCGTGGAGAGTATATACATTGTTCTTCACAACAAACAAAAAATAGTTCACAAGTCTGAGACCATTATGCAATTATTACATAACAAAATTGCATTTTGCCCTCCTAAGAATGACAGAATTCACAGAAATTGTTAAATATTAGACTGATAATAAAATCTGCATCTGGTCAATTTATGTTCCAAATAAAGCCTAGGTACTTGTCTACAAGCTGATGTGCAGAAGTTTATCTAAAAGCTGTGTTGTAACACAGGGCAGTCCAAATGATATCAGCACCTAGGGAGAATCTGGACAGCTCTGACACTCCATTAAACTTGCTTTGATGATAAGAAAATGGAGGAAACAATTCAGATGTAATTTATTGTTTGGATTTATGTAACTGGCTTTCTCTGCAGACACAAATTAGCCATGAAATTCCAATTGAACATGCATAATTATCCTCTTTTCATTGAATTACTCAGGAATTCCAAAGGTGTTTGATGAATTTGCATGATTAATTCAAGATTACAGCTTTTGGTTTCACCAAATTTACATAAAAATTCAACATTTAAATTTCAAAATATAAATCTTAAACATTTTTATGAGTTTTAACACTTTCAAATGTGAAAAAATGCAACAAAAAGACTAATATCAGGCCATCCTACATGGTTCTTGGGGGTGGGTGGGTGTACAAAAACTGCTGATAAAATTTATAGGAAGTGACATAAGAAAAACAGGGCACTTTATTAGCTGAATTATGGTTATTCTGATATTTTGATTGTGTAAATGTATCAAATTTCTTCATCACTTTAATTTGTAATTTATTAATATTTCAGTATATTAATATGCTTAACAAATCATGCTGAAATAAGCATCCTGACTGAGACTTAATTTAAAAGAGAGAGTCAAAACCTACATAAAAGTGCTAACATGACAAAACACATTCTCCGACAAACTGAAAAATCATGGATGTCAGCTGCGTAAGCATGCAAAAAGTCCAGAGAACCATAACAGGCATACCATGGTGCTAAGTGACATTCTGTACTACATGTGTGCTACATGATTAGAACTCTGAATAAGTATTCACTCTCATGCCCTGACAGTATTTATGCATTTTTTGGTCATAAGCTTCTTATTTTTGAAAAATTCTAAATAAATTTTACTTGTGCATTATTTTTATTAGACAAATTTACCTCATTTCATTATTTATATTCCTCCACTGCAGTAATACATGCATTACTTCAGGTGAATAAAATGAAAGTAAATCCACTCTCTGTAAAATTTATCACTCTGTGAAAAAATGTTTTACTTCTTCACATTTTATCGCAGTTGTCACTTTTGTTGAAAACTCATTCGCAATCCCAGAATTAGTCTTTTCTTGAAAAAATCAGCCTAAAGTACTTTTACGGCAAAGTCTGTAGACACTATAATTGACTGCGGTCAGGTGGTGCACATAGTTTAAAGTCATCTAAAATAAAAAACCAACATTTTCTAACTTCTTTCTACATGTCAGATGCATAATCCTACTTTGAAAGTCATAATTTAAAGTTTTGAGGGTAAAACATGATATATTATAAGTATTTTTCAGAGAAATGTCTAAAGATTCAATTCAACTCTACTTCTAATTTTTAAAATATGTGCTTTCACACAGAAAGTTCATAAAATGACATATTTTGTTGAAATATGCCTTTTAAAAATTAAAACAGCCTTTTATATTGATGCAGATGATTTTACACAATCACCTTCAAGGTATCACACCGGTAATTGTTTTCACTATATGTTTCTATATAGGAAAAAAAATCTTAAAAAATCAGGTAAATTAATTCATGAAAAAATATTTAGCAGGAAGTATAAAACATTACCTCTCTCATTAGCCGAGTCCAAAAAACAGGGTACCTACACGGCATTTTCTGATTTTTTCCATCTGCAAACAGGGCTACCCTCAAATCCACGTGTTTTCAATGTGTTTATAAACAGCTCCAGTGCACCCCAGGAAGTAGCCTCCTATGCCCTGAAAAAAATAGTTCCTGTCAAAAAACTTTATTTATTTACAAAGTACATTAAATTTAATAGGCACAGGTACCAAAGTTGTAAAAATAGCCTGGAAGAAAATTAAAAAAATTATCAAAAGAAAGAAAAATTAATTTTATATGTATGGAACTACAATTGACTAAGTTCATTTTGATTGGTCAATTACCAGTGTGATACCTTGAAGGACCCTTGAAGTTGTCAGATTTTTTTCATTTTTGCACCTGAGATTTCTTAAATAACTGCCACCAACATCCTTAAGTTTGGTGATCTAATTCCCCTTATTGCTGGAGATATATGCATTTATCTCCCTTACTCCAGAGCAGTCAAGAATACATACAGAGCACTCTGACAGAAGTTTTTGTGTGCATATTTTGAAGCAGAATTTCATCATTAATAGACTAAGTCTGGCAAACAATTTC